>NW_010408932.1:13243-15968 GCF_000710305.1 Buceros rhinoceros silvestris | reverse complement strand
GCAAGCGTGAAACTCTACCTTCTGCATGGAAGTATAAAGTCAGCGTTTGAATTAGGCCACTGGGGAAAACAAACGCCTCGAGCTGCCCCACTGCTAACAGCCTGGTTCCAGCCCCCCGGCCAG
This sequence comes from Buceros rhinoceros silvestris, assembly GCF_000710305.1. NCBI lineage: Eukaryota > Metazoa > Chordata > Aves > Bucerotiformes > Bucerotidae > Buceros > Buceros rhinoceros. The sequence continues at coordinate 15,845 of NW_010408932.1, read as the reverse complement.
CTTCGTTTGGAGTTGGAGGAGCTGTGGGTTCTACGGTTAGTCACAAGCACTCAAATACTGCGTTTACCAAATTAAAACCACGGCAGAATATCTGCACTTCTGGTTCATGATGGCAACTTCTGGTCGTGCTTTGCTTTGTGTGTTTCTAAATGGTGCTTTGTTCTGGTCTTGCTGGATCATAAATTCCCTGAGGCAGGTTTTGTGTCTCCTGTGCTCTTCTACGTGCTGGATAATACGAAACTCATCCCTGCTATACGTAACTGAAACATACCTGCAATGCCTTGAGCCAACTTTTTGTTCTGGTTAGTCATCTTTTCCCAGTGAACTTCCTCTCAACTTGCTTGTGGAGGATTATCAACACATCACAACACACCACACGGCAGGACTCCCACCGTGTCCCATGTGGCTTGTACCCCTGTTCCCTCAGGGGAACAGATCTCCCTCCCCCGAGTCATCATCACAAGAACCCAAACACACGCTCAAACATCTCCAGAGGTCCTCAGTCTGGAATATCAGGTGCTAATGAAAGAAGGCACCGCTTCTACAGTCCCCTTGGATACGAGAGCCTTGGAGGCAGGGAGCTAAACTGCCTGACGCTCTTTGGAGAAAAAGAGACTTTCAGACTTTGTGCCTCACGGTAGTCTGGAAAAGCTTTGCGTCTCCTAGCTGACAAAACACCTTACAAAGTACCACGCCACCTCCCTGGCTTTGCCTAAATAGCTGGTACCAGGATGACAAAAAAGGGGAAAGCTTTCAGTTTATCGTGGGATGTCTCCCTAGGGCTGACACTTGCCAGGAAGTTATATTTGTCTTTTTTAAATGATGTAGAGGTGCCCACATTTGTTTTGATGGAAGTGTTCCCTAACCCCCCTCAAAAAACCAGCATATGCAAAAATAGCAAATCAAAAAGCAACATGACAGATTTTGTCCTTTTGGTGTCCACAGCGCTATTGCCCCTGGGAGTGTCATTTTCACCAGCTAGTTACAGGAATGGCATCTGATAAAATACAGCCGGCTGCAACCCAGAATTAAATTCCACATTCAGATTGTCGTTCCTGGACTGAAATACTTAGGCTCATAGGAAAAAAAGTGTATTTTTTCCAAGTGGAGGACATATCTCTAGTTTTAATCTTCTGATCTTGCAGCAAAGGCACCTAGAGCTGCACACACTCACCTAAAATACGCAGAGAGAGAGATTCCTGCAGCAGTCAGAAAAAAAAAAAAAATCTCAGAATTGCTTAATGGATCCCGAATTATGTTATCATTTGATTTTTACTCTAGGTACGCAGGGCAACAGAAAGAGGGCCAGGGCTGGCTGCATGGCTGAGCAGTCTCTTTGACTGTAGAGCATGAAAAAGACACTGATGACCTATTAGATCACGGGCCAAATTCGGCTCTAGCACAGAGTGAGACTCGATGGACATCACTGGAGACTGCAGCCACTTGTGCCAGGTCTCAGTTTGACCTTATCGGCTTGGTGTTTGCAGCTGGCAGGAGCGGGACTGTGCCTTTTATCAGAAGCATGTTGGACAAAAGCTGGGTGTAAACCAAACGATGTTAATCATAGGATTCACGAGGTGATTATTTGCACTTGCAGGTATTCTTTTTTTTTTTTTTAAAAAAAAATAAGGACAGGAGCCTGAATGGAGCTTAATAATTTGGCCTAAATCCAGTTTTGCACACCCATGATTTAAAGCCATGTTCTTATCGAGCTTGAACATATGGATAAAGGGTGGGGAAGAAGAACGAGTAGAAAATTCAGGCTATTCCTTGCGCGAGTTGCTGTGGCAGTACTCGAAATCCAGGGTCCTTCTGGCCCAGGTCTTTCCAAACGCAACAAGAAGGCGAAGTGCAGTTACAGCCAACGTTCATAACTCAGCGGCCACGTGCGGAATTTATCTAGAACCTGTGCCTGTTGCATGTAGCAAGCAGATATTAGAAATTCAGCCCAGGCAGGGGGGTGTCTGATGTTCACCGAGACTTCAGTGCTCCTGGGAGGCCGCAGAGGAAGGGAGAAGCAGCAGACACCAGCGCGAGGATCAGTTGTTTGAAACTCCTGACACACTTGTCTAGAGCTGCAAAGGGTGGAGGTGCAACCGCAATGCGGAAACCTGTCCAGAAAGCCAGCGGAGCTCCCCAGAGCACCTCTGCCGGTAGCTGGGCGGGGAGGGGTGAAGCTGCTCTCTGTGGTGCCTATTCCTGAACCCATGTCGCTGGCAGTGTGCGCACATGGATGTGCCTTCGCTTCCCAGTCTCATTTACAAAAATAAAACACAGCTTCATTTAAACCTCGTGTGGTGGTTTATCTGCCAAACGGAAGGGACACTCTCATCCTCTTACAAGTGTGTTAAAGATATTCCCTGAAGATGGGTTCATTAGCACGGAGGTGATTTAAAAAGGTAGATAAACAAACATCTGTGTGAGCTCGTGAGCATATATAAGGGTAAACAAACTGCACATTTCTGTTTTCAAAATGCTACCGACTACTTTGACCTGACGATCTGCTTATCCTCTGGAACGATTTCAGCAGCCACACTGCTGTCCCCTGACCCGCTTGACATCCCAGCACCAGGCTACCCACACACACAGCCACACAACAGCA
>NW_010408932.1:12523-13117 GCF_000710305.1 Buceros rhinoceros silvestris | reverse complement strand
CATGGGATGAGCTCATTTGTCACGTCCAATGACATTGACACGGAATTGCACCCCGCGGTGGGGGGGAGGAGGAGCTAGGTTAGGTGTGCCCAGAGGCCAGGCGGAGCCGAGGCCTCTTGCAACACCGATCTTGGATCCATTTCAATCTGACTTGTGGTGTCTCACGTCATGAGAGAAGCTTTGGAGACATGAAGTGTTGTCCAGCATTACTTGTAACCCCCCTCCCGATGCACCCGATTCATCTCGGCACTGGAGAATGTGCTGCAATGTCTAAAACTTCCCCGTGATCAAAAGAGAAACCTATAATGCATTGTCATTTTTCACGCCCGAATCAGTCTGGGTTATTTTTAGTGACCAAAATAGAAACCCTATAGCAAAAATGATAACAGCGTCACGAACGTTGACATTAATGTGTGAAGACCTCAAATTACTTAAGTATTGGTAACATACAACCCAAGTTTCATCAGATGTTAAAGAATAAATTGCAGCTTTTATCTAGTGGGTCTTTGAGCACCAATGAGGAGTAAATGATTTGATTTTGTGAGCTCCGAGGATTTGTCAGCTGCCTCATAAGTATAATTCTGGCTCTTCATA
>NW_010408932.1:0-12323 GCF_000710305.1 Buceros rhinoceros silvestris | reverse complement strand
CAGGAAAGAATGAGTGGGAAATTAAATTCTTCCCACTTGTGTCAGATCTGCCCTTATATAAACACATTAACAGTAATTTCATGAGGCGTCAAACATAGGAATAAATACTGAGGGATAAAATAATGAGGTGTTGCTATTGAGCTGAACCGTTGCAGCTAATATTACCGCGTATGAATTATGCAGTCTGAAAGAAGGCATATGTTACAGCACTCCAACAGTTGCTTCACCAGCTTCTTCTCGTCGTTAAGTTTTGGGTCCCCTAGGTGAATCCATCCTTCTTCCCGCTCCAAGGCCAGCGTAGCGTTTAAGTAAACACACCGAAACACACGCACACACACGTGTGTGCATGTACGCACACTAAGCTCTTCATAGGAGGCCCAACTCATTCCTGCTAGAATTCCAGCGAAGTTACTGATGGTACACCAGAGATTAATTTTGCTGAATGTTGAATAGACATTCAATTCAATTTTTAGAATAATAGCACATTTATTAAGGTCTTTGGCTGAAGTTTGCAAGTTGCGCTAATGTAAACAAGAACATTTTGTTTGTAATTTGCCACATCTATTACAGCTTTACTAGGACTCCAATTAGAAACTTAAGGTTCATTTAGTACACGCACATCTGGTACTGATTTAAAATGACTTTCCTTCTTCATCTAAGGACAGAAAATGACCCGAGTAGCCTTTTTACCCAGTCTGAAGGATACTGGGTACTGGGTAAGGTGAAAGGAGGGTTCGTGATCCTAAGGGAAGAACCAGAAAAGCCACTGAAAATATCCCTGTGCTACGGCTACAGCACTGAGGAGAACGTACCTCGACGTACTGCTGCTACAGCTGCTTTCCAGTCACAGGGTTATTCATCTGAACAGCTTCACAAATCATTTACAGTGAAAAACGAAAGAGAATGACCGGGCCCTGCTTCTGATCATGGGTAATTCTCGCACCCAGTTCAGAATTTGAGAAGAAACCATGACAAAGCCCACCATGACTGCTACAGTCCCTTCAATTTCTAGACTCCTCTGTGTATCTACAACACACACTACGGACCAGCAAAAGCCAGGCACACACCAGCGTATTGCAAACGGCCCTCGTACACTCAGAAATCGGTGGGAGCAGTTACAGCCTATGACCCAAAAACGCAAATGTCTTCATACGGTAAAAGGAGAGTGGAAGTACACCGGGATCCGCTTTCATCTCATCAATACTGTAAGAGCATCATCAGAGTGTGATCCATTTTAAGCATAACTCCCCCTAATTTCAGTGAGGCACCCACCACCATCTAGTGCATAACAACTTTTCCTTTTTGTCATTCAAATCCTATTTTCTCAAACAACATTTTCCCAGTTTCTTCACAGTTCGAAAAACACGTGGTTCTTGCACAAACCCTTTCAAGCTGCAGCCTAATATGTCAGGTTATCAAAATGTCGTTGCAAAGGCTTGGACATGCATATATTGCCCTCAGGTCGTTACTGTACTGAGTTTTAATACCTTTGTTTTTCCGTGGTCAGTCTTCAGGAATAAACCCGAAGAATTCTGTGCATTTCAGAAAAAGCCGGCTCAGGTCGGAGGAACAAAGAGGATTTCATTTAGCCACCAAAACATGAGGTTGTTCTTCTTTCTCAATAGCTGCATTATGTTCTACTTTCTGATTCATTTATATTTACTGGTACTATAGGAGTTCCAATTCAGGAAACATAATTTGGAAACATAATTCTGTTTAAATTCCAGAATAAGCATTAGCTTCCAAAACATAAAAGCCAGAAGCTTTATGATAATTGAATCCTTTTCAGCAAGTATAATTCATCAATAAAGTATTCCTCTAATGATGTTATTGTTCCTTTATTTAACTGTTTTTTGAATTTCTGAAGCTCCTGCAATGCCAAATTCCAAATGCTACATGAATCATTTGTATTTTTAGAGTCCCATGTTCCTTCCGGAGACACAGGTTTCATAACAGTTACTAATGCTCTGGATCTGAAAAATTAGGCCTTTAAAATACAGACTATCTCGTCAGTTAAGATGTCTTGTAACCAGTGCTTTGTACTGGTAGATCCCGAATGGAATAAAGAATGAGTTTAAATTTATTCTAGAAAATAGAAATTTTTTTTCTTAAAAAGGGACTGTCTTTTATTCTTTTTGTACAGTGCTAGACGAGCAAGGGCCTGCGTCTGGAGTTTTAACAACGTGCTTAATAGCTGATGATGAATAGGCAAAATGAGTCAAAGACCAACAAAGATAAGCTAACCCAAACTCTTGGAGTAATTGGCTTAAAAATCTAGTTGCAACCATTTTTTTTCCCATGGATGTCTCATACGGATTCCGTAACACATCATTCTGCTGTGGTCCAACTTCAATGAAGGACAACAGAGATAAGGAAAATAACGATGTTCTGATGTTCCAGTGTAGGAATTATTCAATTACTGCGTTCAGCCACGATTAGGAAATCCAAGTTAAAGCTGGAAATTTAGGGATTTATGCACTTTTCTTAAACAGAATTCTATGAGAACACTTCAATTTTTTGCTGGTACTAACAACACGACGAGCTCAAAGGAAACCTGCATTTTACAGACTTTTAGCTTTATCTCCATTATGTGGTCTTGGACTATCATTCACGAAGTCAAGTTTTCAGCTCCCCTTCTGCCATCGTGGGGCAGGGAAACACCTGCAACTGGCAGCTCGGATACACGTCCCACCACACAGGTAACATTTTTGGCAGCAAGGTCCTCTTAGACCACGCTGTCGTGGACAGGGCAATGCCATCATAAAATCTTAGGCCCACCAATTTTGGCATAGAACAATCCTAAATATAATCCTAAAGCTTGTGTCACACCCAAACCAAAGAAAACCCCTCCACTTTTAGGGACTGCATACAGAAGAAATGAAACAATACTCTCCTTATCTCCGTCCCCTTAAATCACATTCCTGAGAGGGCACGTACTCAAGTTTCATCCCAGCAAACAAAAGCAGCTGCCTACAGCGCTCAGATGACCCTGATAACACCTTCCTGAAACAAAGCTCCGAGCTACAGCGCGTTTTGTACCTGTTTTTGTTCTTCTCCTAAGCCGTCCCACATCGAAGCTACAATTTTGGAGACTTCACCAAAAGTAGCATTGGGGTTTTGGCCCTTGATGGCTGCTTGAGTGTCTCGAAAGAATAATGCATAGGCAGACACAGGCTTCTGTGGCTCGTTTGGGTCCTTCTTCTTCTTCTTTTTGGGAGTTTTGGGTTTCTTTCCCATATCTGAAGCAGGTCTCTTTTCTCCTCCATTGACCTGTAATATAAAATCAGAAAAGCACTATTAAAAAAGCCGATTTAATTCAGGCCACCCATCGTTACAGCATCTGTGATACATGGAGATTTTGGATTTTCCATGCCAAATGGAATGTTAGCTGCCACTTTTGATAATCCAAAGGTTGACTTAGTCACATGTCTAAAAGTCGTACATATTTCAGATTGTGTAACTTTTTCCTTCAGAGTGCTTTATATTTTGCTTTCAAATAATTGTAATAATCTCATTTATAGTTCATCTGATCTTTCTTTTTTTTTTTTTTTTTTTTTTTGCTTCTTCTAAGTTTTATTGCCAATGGTTGTACATGCTTATAATGAGCAAATTCAAATGAAATTCACTTCTTGATAGCCTGGCCACCAGTTCAACCACACGAACCACCTGCAGACAGGAGGAACACTGTCACTCCTACCTTTTCCTTATCCTCACCCTCTCCCAGACCAGTGTTCACAATTGATTTCTACTGTAACTGGTTGGACACCTTCTAGGAATTTGAAGAGAATCTAATTGGGAATAAAATGATTTGAGTTACAGACATTCTCCTGCACACCTTCTAATTAAAATCTGAAGAAACAAAGCTTTACTAGTACACACTCTTTAGACCCTTTGGAAAATCACTTCTGGTCTGTCTGGATTTAGCTGCACAGTTTTTTAACACTACTCATGTAAAAGCAAATGGTTTAAGGAAAGGAGTGGAAGAGTATATGAAGAGAAGCGCGCGTGCACCACCTGAAGAAAACCGCACGTGAGCATTTATGCTAATTTTCAAATGCAGCTACGGTTTGCCACTGAAGAGCTCAGAGACCCTGACCACCAGAGCACCCTGCTCTCCCAGGGGACTTACAAGCACTTAAAGGGACGCTGTCCTGACTCTCCAACAGACTGGAGCTCCAGGGCAAAGCAGCCTCTCTTGACATGATCACTTCATTCACTCTACCCGCAGCAACAATGTGTGATCTTACCGGAGGTTCAAAGGCTTTTTCCTCTTGTTGGCATGGCCAGAGAACTCCGCATCATAAGCGTTTTGAAGTAGGAGAAGATCACATCCTTGTTTCATTATTTTTTAATAATGCATATTGAGTGACACAGGAGAACAGAGGTGTTCAAATCAGTGGAACTGCATCAGGAAAACAGCTGGAAATTCTCACTCCGAGTGAAAAAACCCTTTCATTTTCCTATGTACATCGCTGTGTGGTGTCCAACAGGGACCAGGTGACCACGTGGGGTGAACAACCTGGATCTCTGTGGCTCACTAAGCACAATGACAGTGATGACCACAATTTGAAAATGAAGTTGCATGTTTCCTGTGTGTTGTGTTACAATAGGTGCAGCTTAAAAAGACATGGAGCCTATCGGCAGCGTTTGGAACACACAGAGAAGCGGAAACAGTGTGCCACCCATTACTAAGTTATCCAACTTTTAAGTCTCTTGCTATTATTTCATTCTACAAGGCACACGGAACTACCAGCTAAATGGTAATTAAATACGGCTCCCTAGTTAATTTGGCAGTAACAGCCTAAAATCTTCAGTCAGCTCTGTGCAAACTCTCTGAGCAAGGAGGCTTGACAATAATTTGGGGCTATAGTTAAAATTTTACCTCTATTATTTGCTAAACTTTTCCTCTTTTCAGAGTATTTTTGGACCAATGCGATTTAAAAGTTCTCAGTAAATCAGGATTCCCCTGCCCTTGAACTAGGTGCTGTGCTGCAGAAACTTGTGTGAGAAGTCTTCTGGTAAGCTGTTCTGAGAGCAGCTCCAAAATCTTATTCTCCAGCCCGAATGATCAAGAGACTTCAAAACCCCACTTTTAAAAAGAGAGTACTCACAGGGGAAATTCTGTTTGTCTTACATGAAAATAACGAAATAAAAAGAATACCAGAATTCCAGCACTAATACCCCTGCAAATGGCTGAGATGATGGCCTGCCTTATGCTTTCATCAGTCCATCAGCTTCATAGACTCCGCTTCTAACCACCAAAGCAGAGACAGATGGGAAATAAAATAAAAACCATATATATTCTTCTAGGCATAGACTTGTGTCTCAAAATCCCTGGAGGTGTAGTTAGCTCATGGTAATCCACCTCCTGTCACGGCTTATTGCTTAATTATGGTGATGTATTTAACTTATTTATCACAAGAAGGCAATAATCTTTCACTTTAAAAAAGTGTACATTAACCATGTTGCACACATAACAGATCACAAGAATATCTAGTGCAGGATTTAAAACTATCAAGTAAGGCACATCGTTGATATCTAAATGTCCCTTGAGAAGCTGGAAAATGTCTATAAGCATATTTAAAATAAACTCAATAGTACCAAAGCCTTTAATGGAGCTAGGAGAGCTGTTTTATGCACACTATCTTGCAGTAATCGCTGTAGTTTAAAATAGATTTTAATCAAGCACCATCTGCATAATAGGCTGAACAGACAACACAGGATTCTACTTATAACTCTCATCATATAAAGTAAATATTGTAAAACCTCTGCCACATAAAGAGAACGTGCTGCAGTTCTTCACTAATGTGTTTCTGTTAGTTAATTCTCGCTACTTGCAATCCTCTCCTGTTTCCCTCTAAAATACCTTATTTGAAATTCTCTCATAAGCTGGTATTCAGCCGAACACGGGAGAAACCCGTTACCCATCGATGAAGAAACACGCCTTTGCAAACCAGCAACGCTAACAGCGGCTCACAATTACGCTTGGCAATAACCGAGTACATGTTTAACGATCCAACGGTATGAATCACGGCAAGAAGCACATAAACGTAATATTCCAATGTCGAGGTGGTCAGAATAAAGCATGTGGTAAGTGGCCACTTGATTCAGAGTGGTTTTTTAGTTACTTACAACTGCTGATTTTTCAGTTTTCCTTTTTTTCTTCTTTTAACCATAGTTCCACATAGAGATTTAGAAGAATTAAGGGGACTTAGGGATGTGAATCACTTGCAGAAACAATATCCTCGCTCTGAGAGCGCGTTCACACTCCTATGGACCTGGAAGCTTCCTGGCTGTGTGTACACTGCCTTCGAATTACGCTGCAGGTGTCACCGATCTCATGGTCACACCACCTCAGCTGCCTTGCTTTTAGAGCAATGGTCTGTAGGGCAACTGAGCCCTCTCCAAGGCAGCTCCCCTCCCTTTTTTGTGCAAGGCAATATATGACAAAAGGCCTGTATGAAAGAGCCTTTATGAGAATGAGTATTGCCAGAAAATATTGAGCAGTTGCTGCCATCAGTTCTGTGTATCTTGGATAAGGCTTACAACAATTTGCATATTTACCATGAAATGAGCATCCAAGCAGCTCAGCACACGAACAATGACATCAGTTCGTAAAGTTCCTGATTACTGGCATTTGGAATATGCGCGTTAAGCTGAAATAGTCTTTTCCTCCGTGCATGGAAATCAGCAGTTCACTAGGGATACAATTATATTTCTAGTCCAAATGTATGCAACATATATTTGTCCATACCTTCTGCCATCCTCTTTCTAGAAATTCATGCAAACATGAAGAGGACACTAAAAACTTTGTATTTTTTCCCTCTAGATAGAAATAGTTATAGCTGTTAGGGATTTCTCTACCAGATCTGCTATTGAATAGCCGGTGGCTTCTCCTTCACCCCTCAGGCTGGGTGTTCAGCTGGTATAAACTAAGGGAGGTCATCGGACACTGAGGGGATTTTCCATTTTAAAATGTACCTTGTGTCTTTTTGCTCAGTGTTGGTACACGGGCAAGCACCTTCTCCTGCTGGTTCAATAGGGAGAATGTCACTGCTGCTGTTAAGGATACAGTGAATTCAGAGGGAGTCGTTTATGACGTAGTCCTCACGGCAAGAACACCTTGCTGACTCCGTGAAGCTGCTCAAACGTGGCAAGCTCCAGCAGCTACAACATGACTGCAACGGAAGCCCTGAGCCCTGGCCCTGCTCCATTAAGTAATACCTCACATCTACACAATAGCTTATAAAACAAAGAGAAAACTCCCAATTTAGCAAAGTTAAAAGACAGAGGTTCTCACAAGAGGTGGAATGGCTGCTCTACCTCCTCCTGTGCCCATCCAGTGCCGCCTTTCTCTGGGAGGAGAATTTCTGGAGTGAGAAGAACCCTCACGGGCTCCTCCAGAGCAGCTCTGAGGAAATGTAACACAAGCTGGGGCTAGTGAGAAAGATCTCCACAGAAAGCTGGCTTGTTCCAAGTATCCGTATCCAGTCCAGGAAGAGCAGCGTGATAGGAAGATACACAGCGGAGGGGTTGAAATCGTAAACCACAACAATAAGCTAACTTCTTACGCTGATTAGAGTTTAGAGCCATGATGGCTGGACTTGGTGATCTTCAAGGTCCATTCCAGCCTGGACGACTCTATGATTCTATGATTACTCAAACCCTCTTCTCTTTTATGGAGGGAACTACAGCAGAACCACTCCATCGGACCAGGTGTGCCAGCCCACTGCCCATCTCTGATGGTGCCCAACCTCACGCTTGTTCACGAAGACCTAAGAAATCCCACAGAAGACAGGTATGGCATAATCTGCCCCCCATCAAGCCTGCACTTTAAACTCTACTAGCTGGAGACGAATTTGAGCCCTCTGTCATTCTTAATCAAATTTAATATCCTTTAAAATATTTCTCTAGGCAGAGAAATTATAATTCCTGAATTTGAAGGCAAGGTATCAACTTTGGCACACTGAATTTAGTTTTGCTGGTGTATTGTGCCTTTTCTCCTCTTTTTCTGCTTAGACTGAGCACAAGAGCATTTTAAAGAGAGTTTTCTGAAATAAGATGGCATCTTAACGAGTTGAACACTCTATAAACTGGCTTCCACAAAGAAAGGACCAAGTTTTACTTGGTCTGCAGTGCTTAGTATTTCTTTACTGAAAACACCAGCCTTGCAGGAAAGCACAACCCTACTCTTTTGCTAGCAAAAGCGTGGCAGTGAACACGTACATGAAAAATACGGGTTAAATAACAGAAATATTTGACAGAAGCAGAAAGAATACCTTGACTGAGAGAATGTTTTCTCCAGAAGTTTAAAGCATCTTGGACTCTGCCACCAAAATATGTAAAAATCTTAGTGAAGCTACAGGAGTAGCAAATAAATTATTCCGAAAAAGTAAAGGCTGCCTGGAATTATTTTTACATAGCTGTATTCTAATGTCTCCCTCAGTAAGGAAGGGTTCATTTAAAATGTATGAATTATTCAGTAATTTTAAAAACCTAAACTTTGTGAAATCAGGGGAAAGTCCGGAAATAAAACTTTTGAATCAGAATTTATTCAGAATGTAGTAAAACATACGCCTCCAATTACATGATTATTTTATAGCCTGAAGCATGAAAACCAATGTAATTTGAAAACAAATCAGACTTACATTTCTTGACTGGATTATACCTCCTCAGTGACTCACAATATGTTTTCTTCACACTCCTCGCAAGTCTGCAGCTTTTCCCCACAAGACACGGCCACGGTACACACTACACTACAGGACCGCTCTTGTTTTGTAAGGACCATAAAACAGAGCCACAGCGGTTCTCAATTTCAATATTCCTGGTTTACGGGATGACTTTGCACTAAGTCCCAATTTTTTTGAGTCTCAGGTTTTATGTCTGCAAAATTAACATAATGGATTTGTGTATTTTGGGGGAGGTTTTTGCATGCAAAACCTGCAACACAAACTGACACTTAACCTTTAAAGAAATTTATTATCTAAATGACTATTATTACTCCATGCCTGTACTGACACTAAAATGAAGCTTAAATATATCATGATGGAGCGTTGGCACCTCCCAAAGTATAAATCCTTAATGGGTCTTCAAGATTTTCAAGGCAAGACCTTTAAAGGTTGTGGAGGATCTTTCTGTTCTGGTTGCTCTGATATTCTGTTTACTCACCCTGTGACCAAGGAGCAAAGAGTAGCATATTGCACAGACTGTTCTTACTTTTTATAGCTGTAACTTGATCTTTATCTGGGAACAAACATCCCTTCTATGCAAGTGAGAAAACTCAACCTTTATATTAAAATCCTAAAGGAATGGCTATCTTTTGAGTGTTTTATAGGATTGCAGTTTGCTCTCATAAAGAGGAATGATGTCATTCACTCAGGCTGCCTGAAGAATTGACTGGAAACTATAAATTCTGTATTCATAACCCTTCATTCACTTCAGTCAACCACCAACAACGTATAAAGTATCACCTTGAGAACTGTGGCCACACAATTCATTTAGCAGGTCCTACAAATATCCACCATGTACAAAGTAATCCTAGCATCTAAGCCTACCTTAGAGCTATCTTCTCCTTCATCTTCATGGACTGAACTGGATGGTGAAGGAGTTGCAGATTTGCTTCCAGGTGGAGAGGGCGAGTTGTGAGGAACACTGTTTCCACCCATATTCAAACCAAGCTGTGCACTGAGCTGGGACTGGTTAATAGTAGTCAGCTGCCCGTGCTGCATCATTCCTGGCTGCCTAATATCTGCAGGTTGAACCCTTGGCCTCATGGTTGCCATCTGAGGATGGGAACTATACTGGGCTCCTTCTGTATTCCGTAAATCTTGCATCTACAAGAGGAAAAAAACTGTATTAAGCATATCACTAACAAAGTGTTCTGTTCCTTTAGACCCCGGTCGGCCTGATCGGCTATATAAGGCTTAAAAGAAATGGCAAGTACTTAAATAGACATGTAAATACTGGAAATAAACAGAGTAAGGATATGATTGACATTTGCATAAAAACACTGACTGTTACAAACTGTTCAGGCTCTAGCCTCGTCCCGTGGGAATGGCGAAAGGCAATGAGAGCGTGTTTCTTTCCAGGGGGAACAAAAGGGCACTGGTTTCTGCAACCGCGTATAGAGCACTTCGGAAACGCCAACAGACAGGGGCAGGTTCGCTCTCTCGCCTTCCCATCCAGGTCAGAACAACACACCCTCAAAGTTCAAGACAATTTCCAGCTCCTACTTTTCTTCTTAGGATTTTTACGTGCGCGAGCTGTGAATTTGGAAGCTGCGTTTTCCAGAGTTTGAACGTCTAGTGTTGGGTCCAACTCTATTTTGCCTGACGCTGCCCAATGGGATACTGGGATTTCCAGCATTCAGACATCTGACAAGAAGGATGCATTGACAGACCGATTAAATGATTTCTGAGTTGATTTGCTGCTAAAACATACATGAAGGGAAAGCTCCGGAGTCATGGGATTGACAAGTGAATCCATTGTGCTATGTGGGTCACCGCGTCTTAGCATTAACGAGACATACTATTTTAATGCAAGCAACACATTCAGTCTCTGCAAGGGCAGGAATTAAAAGCACTGGAGGATGAAACTCCTTTCTCGTCCAGAGGTCAAATGCACCACACACAGGGTACAGCAGACAGCCTGTAACAGCTCAATATACTCTTACGGAAACATGACGAATAGCACAGAGTTATCAGGGAGAAGCTCAGATTTAAGCTGAGGTGTTCTGCGGGAGATTTAAAATTGAGGTGTCAGTTCAGAGCTGAAATGAAATAGATACAGTTGTCTTTCTGTGCATCAGACAAACACGCTGTACGAATCACGTGGAATCTGACAGGAGCTACCACTGTGTAAGTTCCTCTACAGTAAGGACGTGTGTCAATGGTCCAATATACTGACATAACCAGTTAGTCACTGATGGTCTTTGTTAGACTTGTCATCTGAATTGTCTAAAAGATCACTCGGATTTTTTAAAAAAAAAACTTTTTATAGCTCGTGACTTCTAGAGCCCACCTCTCTCTCATACACCCACTCCTATGTATCATGGCCATCTGTACGATACCTTTCAACCAGCAATGCTCAGAAAAAGAAAAGATAAACCTGTAACTTCGCCTTTTCTCTTCCTATTGATAGTGTAAAAATTTATCAGTTTTAGGGAGATACTTTATGAGCTTGGGGATTGATTTTTGTAAAGCTGGCTGGTGGGCAGTAAATCAAACTAATAATACCATTAGTTATGGCATACTTGCCACTTTACATGTACGTGTGTCTCTGAAAAGTACCTGAAATGGCTTCTGACAACATGACATCACAATTACACCTGTATTTGCATTGCTTTAGAAATGAATAGCTTTTGGTAAAAAAGGGTTATCGATACAAACACGGTCAAGTTCCTTTAACGACTATTAAAGCACCGGAGGAGAGGAGCAGAGGCAGCGCGGTGTGGAAATCAGTTGAAGGCAGAAATTTGAATTACGGCCTTTACATTTTTAAGGATTGCTACTGACTTCCTGTTCCTTTCTCTCCAGTATCACCTCCCCTCCTCGCCAAACCTACTGGTCTTGAACACTATCACCACCTCTGCCTCTAGCAGACAACCAGCTGCTGCGCAGCAGATCGGGAACGGGGAGCAGAAGTGTGGGCTGTCCTGGCCAGCACGGGGTGAGCAGGCAGGGGATGGAAACCCACCCAGTCCCTCACGTGCTGGGGAGAGGGAGGCAGAACCCTCCCCAAAGCCCTTCCTTTACTCTCTCCGCGGTGCTTGACCCTCCCCAGGGCACCAGCACCCCACAGGCGCTGATGCTGCCCCACTTGCAAACCCCTTGGGGTTTCGTGGGGCAGCACCTCATGGTGCCAGATTGGGGCTGGGATTGAAACCCCTCACAAAAGCCTAGAAAAGCGAGAGCACATTTTAATAAGAATATGCATCCTAATGATTTTATGAACTCTCAAATGGAAAGAAGCACTCTTTGAAACTCCTAACAACTCTCATTTTGAACGAGCTTGCAAAGTGTCTGCCTCTGAAAGCAGGGCAAAGGTTGTAATTTTAATTACTTTTCCCCAAGTAAAATATAATAGAATTGCTATTATTCAAATGATCTCTCCTTTATTAAAAACTCTTCATATGAGCTTCGAATATTATCATATAGATACTGCAGAACATTCTGTATTGGTCATCTTTAAACAACATATATTTTTAAACAGTCTGTTTAGCTCCAGCGCTGAACAAACACTGTTCTCGGATAACATGACACCACCTGGATGGTTCTGGATGTATCCCCATACAAAACATGTGTGTGTATATATATATATTTTTT
>NW_010408931.1:31022-31667 GCF_000710305.1 Buceros rhinoceros silvestris | reverse complement strand
GTGTCCTGGGAAGAGTATAGGGACACTGCCCGGCTTTGTAGGGATGAGATCAGGAAGGCCAAGGCACATGAAGATGGCAAAGAATGCAGAGTATAATAATAAGGGCTTCTACAGGTTTGTCAGCCAGAAAAGGAAGGTCAAAGAAAGCGTAGCCCCTCTGGAGAACGTGACTGGCAGACTGGTAACAACAGAAGAGGAGAAGGCTGAGATAGTCAACAATATTTTGTCTCGATCTTCACTGGCTGTCTTTCTTCACAGCATCTCTCAAGTGGATGGACCGCAAGACAGGGACTGAAGAAGCAAAGTCCCTCCCATTGTAAGAGAAAATCAAGTTTGTGACCACCTGAGGAACATGAATGTGTGCAAGCCTATGGGATCCGATGAGATGCATCCCAAAGTTCTGAAGGAATTAGTTGGCTGATGTAGTTGCTAAGCCATTCTCCGTGTATTGCAAAAATCCTGGTAGTCAGGTCAAGTCCCTGGTGACTGGACAAAAGGAAACATGGCACCCATTTTTGAAAAGGGTAGAAAGGAGGACTCTGGGAATTTGACCTGTCAGTCCTACCTCTATGCCTGGGAAGATTGTGGAACAGATCCTCATAGAAGCTCAGCTAAGCCATGTGGAGGACAGGGAGGTGATTCAAG
>NW_010408931.1:26884-30786 GCF_000710305.1 Buceros rhinoceros silvestris | reverse complement strand
GTTGACTGTTTGGTGGATAAGGAATTGGTTGGATGGATGCATGCAGAGGATGGTGGTCAATGGCTTGATGTCCTGCTGGAGATCAAAGATGCATAGTGTCCTTGAGAGGTGCATGTTGGGACCAGCACTGTTTAATATCTTTATCAATGACATAGCAGGATTGAGTGCACCCTCAGCAAGTTTGCAGCTGACACCAAGCTGAGTGGTGTAATTGACACACGTGAGGGATGGGATGCCATCTGGAGAGACCTAGACAAGCTGGAGAAGTGGGCCTGTGTGAGCCTCATGACGTTCAACAAGGTTGAAGGCCCTGCAAGGTCCTGCACCTGTGTCAGGGTAACCCCCAGTATCAATACCAGCTGGGGAGAAGTTTGTAGCTGTGTGGAGAAGGACTTGGGAATATTGGTGGATGAAAAGCTTGTCAGAAAGCCAATAGGGCGGCATCCTGGCCTGCGTCAGAAGAAATGTGACCAGGAGATGATTCTGCCCCTCTACTCCCCTCTGGTGATATCTCACCTGGAGTACTGTGTCCAGCTGTGGAGTCCTCAGCACAGGAAAGACATGGACCTGTTGGAGCAGGTCCAAAGGAGGGCCACAAACATGATCAGAGGATTGGATCACTTCTCCTTTGGAGTCATTCAGCCTGGAGAAGACAAGACTTCAGGGAGACCTTATTGCAGCGTTTCAGTACCTAAAGGGGACTTAGAAGAAAGATGGGGACAATCTTTTTAGCAGGGCCAGTTGGAACAGGACAAAGGGTAATGGTTTTAAACTAAAAGAGGGGAGATATAGACTAGGGGTAAGGAAGAAATTCTTTACTGTGAGGGTGGTGAAGCACTGGCCCAGGTTGTCCAGAGAGGTGGTAGATGCCCCATTGCTGGCAACATTCAAGGTCAGGTTGGATGGGGCTCTGGGCATCCTGATGTAGTTGAAGATGTCCCTGCTCAGTGCAGGTGGGTTTGGACTAGATGACCTTTGAAGACCCCTTCTGTGATTCCATGATTCGTAGAATCATAGAGTCTCAGCTTGGAAGGGACCTCATGGATCATCTGGTCCAACTTTTCTTGGCAAAAACATGGTCTAGACAAGATGGCCCAGCACCCTGTCCAGATGAATCTTAAAAGTCTCCAGTTTTGGGGACTCTGCGACTTCCCTGGGGAAATTATTCCAATGGCTGATTGCTGTCATTATGAAAAATGTTCCTCTTGTGTCCAATCAGAATCTCCCCAGGAGTAACTTATACCATCACCCCTCATATTTCCCATGTGACTCCTTGTAAAAATGTAGTCTCCGTTTTCCTTGTAGCCACCCTTTAAATACCAGAACAAGGTGATAGGTCTCCCATAAGACTTCTTTTCTCAAGGCTGAGCAGACCCAGTTACCTTAACCTTGCCTTACATGGCAGCTTCCCCGTCCTTTGGTCATCTTTGTGGCCCCTCTCTGGACTGTCTCCAGCCTGTCCACAGCTTTTTTTATGTAACGGGGACCAAACACAGTGCGGCCTGACAAGCGCTGAGCAGAGTGGGGTAATGACTTCATGTCTGCTGGTGATGTCCTTGTTGATGGAACAGTGATTCTACGATTCCTCACTGGTACTGAACTTCCACAGATGTAACGGACTGTTGGAGGTCTTTGTGTGCTTTGCCTGGTCACCCGTATCCTGTTTTCCAGTGTGGCTGTTAAAGAACAATGTGTGATGGTAGCAGTATAAAGATTTGCATCTGAAGGTCTTGTAATGCGGAATGACAGATAAATAACGAATCTTTCATTTGAGTAGTTGGTAAGTTGTACTGTGCTGAAAGGAAGGAATATATCTCTCTCTCTTAACGCAACCTTTTAGGAAATAATCTTTGGCAGATTAAATATGTAATACATATTTGTGTTATGGAGAAAGAAACCTGCTTTTAGGGCTGGTACTGCTGTGTTTTGATGATGAAAGAGCTTGTGATATTAAGGCTTTTTTTTTTTTTTTTTTTTTTTTTTTTGAAGGATCACAGCATTTTTCATATTTTGCAGTTGACTTAGAATCAGTCATTAGTTATGAGTCACCTGGTGGTGAGTCAGCTCAACGCTGCATGACTAATTCATTGTGTCAGCTTACTGGGGTTTTTTTATAGTTTGTTGAGAGGATAGTTGGAACTGCAACTGTGAAGTCGCTGAGCACTGTTGCTTTCTTGTTACTGGGTGGTATGATCCTCTGTTGAATTGGCTTGTTATATCTCAGTTCCATACCTTCAGACAGCATTTAGTGACTCCAGATAAAATACCTTTTGGAGATGCTAGTGTATGGAAATCCTACTAATGGGAGGAACATTTTTGTCCTTGTTTGTATTTCTTTCACCTTTTTGTCCTCACTGTGGTGAGAGTAACCACTTGCTTGAAGGCACAAATTTGGCCTTTTATCCAGAGCATTTGAGTTTTGAGGAGAGATGATGTCTTTTAGAGTCCACCTGTGCTGCATGTGTTAGTGTAGTGATAGCCAGTCTTGCACTGCTGTGTCTGCAGATGCACTTTGCTCGTTTGCAGCTTCATCAGGCGTCTTTCTTCGCTGGTGGGGATGGTGATGGACTGCCTTGGTATTAAGTAGAACTGTGTTCCTTTCGCCACACTTGAAATCACTTGCATCATGTTATGTAAATACTCTGAGGGTAAGGTGACATTAGCTAGGGCCCTGTGTAGCTAAATGAAATGGTTATTTAACGTGTCCTTTTTCTTCTAAGCTGATGCTGTTTTTTCTGCAGGAGGGTTTGTCAGAGTTATAGCTCGTTTGCTGTACTGTTTGCAGTAGATTAGGGAAAACACACCCATCAGCTTGTAAGTTATGTGGATAAAATGACTCAGTATGTTTTTTTCCTCTACATCTCTTGTAGCAGAAGTTGCTTTCCTTCCTCTCACCTTAAAATCACAAAAAAATATTAAAAGGAAGTCTTTGCTCACCTTGCATTCCACCAGAAATCATAATGAGCAGCATAACGAACTTTATGGACTATTTGAAATTCTCAGTGAATTCTTGTGTTTAGAGGGATTGAGGCTGGGGTGTAAGACAGGCAATCTGCACACTCTCCAGTATCCTGCGGTGCAGGGTGTCAGGACTCACACCTGCCTGGGCTTCTTTACCATCAGTTCATTTCTGTCCCAAGTGGACACTCTGCTTTAGTTCCTATTCTCTCAACCCACTTCTTATTAAGGCCTATAGGCTGTAAGTGCCTGTAATAATAAGAATAGCTAGTTGGTGTGTGAACAGGAGGTCTGCACCCTTGAAAAGATCGTGCATGTAATAAGCTGAATGTATTTTTGGCAGTATTTTTCATCTTTAGGGGAAGAGAACAGAGTCTGAGACTTCTGTTACTTGAGGAGGATTTTCCCCACTGATCTGTAAAGCTGAGTTTTAGGGTGTGATCTTTATCAGAAAACACAGCCTGGGAAGGTAAGTGGAGGGCAATGCTATTTGCTAATACACAAGACTACCATGTCCATGTATCCCTCACCATCTTTCCTCCCATGCAAGCAATCAGAAAAGGTGGTCCAATTTTAATGTGCTGTTTCTAATCTGTTTTTAGTAACACATCAAGGTAATCTCACCGTATTTTCTGTTGAACTTCTGTATCTAACCCTGATTTTAAAGAATATAGAATCTGTGCTGGAAGTTTGTTGTGGCAAAATCAAAAATAAACAACCAGATCCTGACAAAGACCAAAAAATGCTGGTGTAGAATTTCTCTGCAGCAAAAGGCTGGGTTTTTTTCCCAGGACTGTAAACGTTATGGTTATGTTTAGAGTAATCAAGAGATTGTTACCACAAGTAAGTCTCTTGTGTCAGCATTAAGGAGGCGGCAGATATCTACCGAAGAAGTAGTGTCCTTATGGCGGGGGGGG
This sequence comes from Buceros rhinoceros silvestris, assembly GCF_000710305.1. Taxonomy (NCBI): domain Eukaryota; kingdom Metazoa; phylum Chordata; class Aves; order Bucerotiformes; family Bucerotidae; genus Buceros; species Buceros rhinoceros. The sequence continues at coordinate 26,911 of NW_010408931.1, read as the reverse complement.
GGGGGGGAGATGTTCTAAATTGCTCTT
>NW_010408931.1:21795-26834 GCF_000710305.1 Buceros rhinoceros silvestris | reverse complement strand
GGCGGGGGGTGGGGGGGAAGATGCTACAAATTGCTCTTTTGTTTGTATCATGGAAACCAGTTGTAACTGGGCTTCTCTAACGTACGTGGACATGCTGTCTGGTATGTAATACAAAGGTGGTTTTCAAATGTAAGCACAGGCTAGTTGTGGAAAATTAAATTGCACACACACGTTTTAATAAGTGGGCCACCTTCTTATGTGTTAAATTTGCTCTTCTGCTTTTTTGCAAGGCAGGAGGTTCATAGTTGTAACGCTAACCAGAAAGTTGATATGCTGACGTTACGGGAGTGACTTACAGAATAGTCTGTCAAACTTTTGCAGCGAAGAGCAACTTCTTTTCATTATCAGTATATAATGCATGTTCTCACACATATCAAAGCGATATCCATACCTTAGCATAAGGCTTGTGACGTGACTTTGAAAGGTATTGCATCTCTTAACCATTCCGTCTGCTCATACCTGTTAATTCATGCCCTACCATGACTGATGGGTGCTCCAGTGTCCTGGACAAGTTTTAGCAGTGCTACTTACTTTTTTTGTTAAAAGAAGTATACTAAGGGAATATGGCCCAAACTGGGCATATTCAAACTTTCTACCTATTCCTTTTTTTTTCCTTCCAAAAAAAAGCTTTAAAGTTTCATATTTAACATCCACAGACTCTTCACAAGTGCAGTGGAAAGAGATTCTTACCTGCACAATAACAGAAAATTAACTGTAATACATGCAGTATTATCTCTAAGGGTGTAAAAAGGGGAACTTGTGGTGGGCCTAAGAAAGAAGAAGAAAAACTTTTTTAAGCCATTCTGCGAATCTCTTACAACTCCTGGACTTGCTATATTCTTGTTTCTCGTAATAAACTAAGCAAAAGAATATAATACTGTTTTTGCCCAAACCAGACATATTAAAATGCAGTAGTGTTTTCATATTTGTACTTCAGTATCTCCAAGAGGTCCTTCTGTCTTTGTGCCAGACTCTGTAAAATTTTATAGCAAAAAGGTGGTGCTTTTTCTGAAAAGCTTTCAGTCAAAGGGCTCCCTTTGGCATACCTAACAACGTGTGCTTTGAGTAATAATCAAATTTACTAGCATGCATTCAAGAGAACCTAAGTAATTAGGGCCTGACTAATGCTCCCATTCAGTGCAAATCAGAAGATGACTGTGGTGTGCTGCTTGTAAGTAAGCAGTTTCTCTTTTTCCCAGTCTAAACTTAAAGATTTGGGGCTTTGGACAAGTGTGCTTTCATGCCCACTGCAGTGTTTTCTTACAAGTGAAAGTTGCGTGTGAACATGCAGTCCAGACAAACACGCAAAAATCTTAAATTTTTTTGAGTTTACACATTTCAAGTCTACCTTCCCTCTCATTCCTGCACCTTTTCAAAACAAAATAAAATTAGAGAGTATTTTATTTGCCTATTAGATGTGTCTGTCTTCTTTCTTTTCTTCTTACTCCGCTACTTGCCTTTCTCTTCACAGTGGTTTCATGGTGATTGAACCACTGTGGAGTATTCAGCTCATTGTTGATCTTGTATCAGAGCAATTCCTGGTCAGAGGAGGTCTGGCAAACAATTGTGTGGTGTGTCCCCCATAGAAGTAAACCAATAACTGAAAAAAAGTAGCTACAACAGGAAAATCTGAAATTATCGTAAATGGACTGTCAGTGGCACTTTGTGTCCTCTGACTCAGTGTAGACAAACATGGTGCTGTGGGAACCCTCTGACTTCAGCTGTGTGCAGCAGGGCTAGGGGATCTCCATTGACGGGAACCAGCTGGTCTCTTAAGGCGCGGATTTGGGTTTCACATTTCTAGTGAAAAATGCTTAACTCACTTGGCTGCTATCTTAAGACTTTACATGCAGCTTTGTTTCATGCTTGTCCTAACCTGTTTTGTTCTTTCTTGCTGCAAGCTCTCTTCCTGATGCAGCTCACAGTGCTGGGGGGTGGTGATGGTGGAGAGCCAGCCCTAATTAAGCTGATTTAGTAAGTTTCAGATTTCCTCGCTGACAACGGTAGTGGCTCTCCATGATAGTTGGATGTGTGGGCTCCTTGTTTTGAGAATATCATGCAAATGTGAGAGCCCTGAATGTCTTGAAGCTTTGACCTTCGTTTTGTGCCACAGCCTTGGTGGCTTTTTAGGAGGACTTTGGGGTCGAAGAGAGTGAAATAAGGCCCAGGCTGATGTTCGTAGCGATGCATCTCCAGGAGATGCTGATGGTTTGTCTGCTGGAGCATGCTCCTGTCCTCTAACCACACTAGTCCTGGAGAAAAGCAAGAATCTGAGGGCAAAATACACTCTGTAAAACCTGAAAATAAAGCAGCTTTGTGCTTTTTGAATGGTGAGGTTTTATGCTCGTTTTTGATAACAAAACCCTTTCAGAATATATTATTAGAAACCCCACCACTTTTTGCTTACTGTATAGGAATTCAGAATTATTCCAGCTTCTTGCTCCCTTCCCCCACCTTTCACCTGTCATCTAATATTTCTGCCAAGTTATCTGAGAAGATGGTAACAGCAGAGGGAACCCCATTTCTCCTGGGACCAGTGGGGTGATGCCCACATGGTTGGTATAGTAGCCAGGGGTTGTCTGCTGGCAGGGAGGCAGGATCCCTTGCTCCTTCCCTCCTCAGACACAGAGTCCTTTGTCACAGTCCTGCTAGCAAGGCATGCGAGAACAGTGCCCCTCTGGAGGGATTATTGCAGAATTACTATTTCAGAGGATTTGCAGACTTGGACAGCCATTCCTCCAGTAAATCACACACTGGCAGGTTCCTCTTCAGCATATGGAAGCTGGGATGTCTAATTTTTTATTTCTAGACTGAAGCTGAAAATCTGGTTTATAGCCAACTCCTCATCCTCTGGCAGAAACAGGAGTGTGAGACACCCCTGGGTCATGCAAGATATGCTGGGAAAAGCAGCATAGTCCTACCTAACCACAGAGCCAGGTTGTTGTGGTTGACAGTGTCCCAGACTCCAAGACAACCTTCTCACTGTGGTGCAGAGCTGAAGCTGTGCTGTTTCTCTTCATCTCTGCTGCACTGTGGCAAAGCCAGTAAATCTTTCCCTTGTGCTGCATGAAGCCTTTGTCTGCTGGAGCCTGCTTGTCCCTTTTTGGCACTGCCGTGGGCTGTAGCGAGCTTTACTGCTGGGTCCAAGGAGATTGGTAGCAAAGTTGAGTGAATGGTTGATACGCTCTTAGATCTAGGCTGGTTCCACACACAGATTGTCCTGTGTCTCTGGGCCGTACATACCAGGGTCCTGGCTCACACACTGTTTGGAGAAAACTCTACTCATTCTGTGGAGCCAACTGAGATTTAGCTACAGCCTAGACAATGAAATATGGCTAAAGTATTTTCCGTCCCTAAATTGTGCTCTTCTTGCCCATGCCTGTACAGGTTTCATGTGCCATACAAACAGCACTGTATTCAGGACTTGATTTCCTTCCCTTTCTACCTCCTAGCCCCTGTGTAAGTTTACCATTATATACCTACAATTTGGGGGGAGGGGAAGTTGAATAGGCAGCTATCTCATTGAAGGATTTCTTCAGTGAAGAAGCTTGGAGCTGTGAATAAAATATGTCCTTGACTGTCTTGGTAGCAGCATGGCTGTGCCGAAACCTCATACCACAGGAACCTGCAGGAATAAAGCAGGTAGTAAACACTGGCTTAATGAAAAGCCCCTCTGATCATTTAAAACACAAAAAGAGCATGAGCAAGGGACAATGTTCAAGTTAGGGTGTTTGCATGGTGTTGGTATCACTTGTTACCTGGTTCCCATTTTCTGACTTAAAGCAAGCATAAGTAGTGGTAAGGGTATGGGTAGGAGCGCGGAGTGCATGTTGCCAGTCAAGTGGGATTATTGGATTGCTTGGCAAGATATAACTGCAGAAATGTTATTCTGTGATATTATAGGAAAAAAAAATCAGAAGTTACTTCAAAAGAAAAAAGAAGAAATGGGCTCTGGATTTTTATCTCCATTAAAACCAGTAGCTTGTGCTTCAATTCAGATTTACGCTTTCAGGATCTCTGCAGACTCATACAGGGTTTTGTACTGATCTCATGTATATTCAGATTTTTTTTCTTGTTACATGAAAGTAAAGAAAACTAAAACGGATTTTCTTTTTTTAAACGAAGATGATACTAGGCTCCTCTCTAAATTTCACCAGAGCTGCATCAAATTATCTTGGGAATCAGTCCCTCAAAGGTCATTTCAGAGCTCTGTCAATCCATTGTCACATTAACCTTCTGCCTGTTCTGCTTCTCTGAAAACCTGTCAATATGGAACGATCTAACAGGCGGGTTTTAAATTGAGAGGTGAAAGTCTTACTGAAGCAGACACATTGACATGTTACTGTTGTGGGAAAAAAAAAAGTTGTTTTATTAAAAAGTCATTTGAGTACAATCAAATATTGTTGCTGAGGTGTGTAGTATATACAGTAATAGAAACCAAACCAAGGCCTGGAGAAGTTACAATAAAATGGAAACATACTTAACTTACAAGAGTTGTATAGTTAAATGTTGTCAGAAGATCTGAAAGCTGAGCTTGCGTGTGTACGAACTTCCTCTGTGCAGATGCAGGTGGTTGTGTCTTTGATTTGCAGACAGGTTTAGAAATGTTCAATGCAGTGGGCCTTTTTGCCTGCAGCACTGAATTTATGAACAACGCCTGCCAGTATCACAGACTCATCTGGTTGGAAGAGACCTTTAAGATCATCAAGTCCAAGCATTCACCCTGCACTTTTCCTTCATTTTCCTGCTTTATATTATTTTAGTGCCCTGATGTTTTAGGACAATTCATGTTACATTTACTTCCCTATTTTTAGCTCTGCTTCATTGTCTGCCAGCGCTGGTGCATTACCTTTGTTGGATGTTGACAGGACAGATGGGGAACTGGATAACTTACGTGACCCTCTGCCTGCGTTTCAGGGCCTGGCAGTTTAAATTCAAAGTTAAATGTGGATTTGCGAGCAAGTTCTTGCCTCAGCAGGCTGGTCAGCAAGGGGGAGGCTTGGCTGGGACAGGGTGGCTACAAAGGCACAGGTGTCCCT
>NW_010408931.1:19833-21487 GCF_000710305.1 Buceros rhinoceros silvestris | reverse complement strand
CCTGCGCGGTGGATTTTTTAGGTGAGGTGCAGCGTGCGTGGAACTGGCTCCACCCTTTACACCTGAAGTTCATCTGCCAGGGCCTAGCGAGCTTGGACGGTGACAGCAAAGTCCTCGGGTCATAGGTTTGGTTAGAGTGTCCTTCTCATAGATGATGGATGCCTTACAAGGCTAAACGAGCTCCATCTGCCCGGGTTTGGAGTCAGAGTTGTCCTTCTCCTAGGAGAAGGACATGTGCCCGAAGGCTAGTGAGCCCATCCTGCCCGTGGACACACTTTGTCTGACCCTTCAGTTGAGACCTGTCTGGCCTGGGAGACCCCACCAGAGGCACATGCCACCACCAGCACAGCTCTCAACCTCACAAGGGCACGCAAGCTCCTTCCCCACGGCAAGGGGGTGCCTGTGAAAGAGTCAGTGGAAGGAGAAGGCACCAGGAGGCAAGGGAGGGGAAACTGAGAATGTAATGGCGGGGAGACATGAGTGCGAGTAGGGGAGGTTTGCAGGAGGAATGCAGAGATAGTTGTTGGTGGACAATCCTGAAGGAGAGAAGCATCATTTGCCCCATTGCTAATGGCGTAACACCCACAGGAGAAGAAGGTGAGAGGGAGCTAGGGCCATGCAAGTCACTTCTTGAGCCCCTGTGGGTGATGGCTCTCAGGTCAGAGGTAGTCCTGGGTCACAAAACCTCGCAGGCCTCCCTTACCAGTGTGTTGCCCTAGGAGTGTGCCAAACCCTGCAGATGATAGCTGTGCACTGCCTGCACTGGTCCCTCTCTAGCCAATTCCTGGCCATGTGGGTTCCCTTGAGGCTGCTGGTGGGGCAGCCCCAGCACTGGAGGCTGTTGGCGTGCTCCTGCAGGTCCATCAGCTGGTGACCCCTGGCCAGCACCAGACGAGGGAGCTGTGAAGCTGGAGTTAAAACTGCAGCATCCAGCTGCAACTGAGTGGAACTCCTCGGGGGCTGGCTGCTACCTGGCAGGAGGAGTGAGGGAAACCCAAGCCCTACATTGTCTCAGCACATTAAAATTTGCCAGCAAGACCATCTGTTTCCATGTAAAAACCTTTATTTTGGCTCTGTTTTCTTTTTCTTTCTTCCCAGTCCTTTGCAGCAGCCTTGCTGAGGAAGCACCCCAGCCCAGCAGCTTCACAGGGGTCCAGTTGGACCAGCAAAGACCTTCAGGCTTCATAGCTCGTGCGGTGACAGAGTCATCTTTGTTTTGGTAATAAATGACGATGATGAAAGACGCAGTCTTTCCTGATGCAGCTTCCTGACAAGCAGCTGTGCCTAGCAGCAGTTTCTTGGGGAGCCCCCTGGTCCCCCTGCACATCCCTTTGTGCTAGTGGCAGGTCCCAGTCCTGGTCCCAGCAGGATTTAGGTACCATCTGCACCTGCAGGCTGCGGTGGCTGTGCCGGCAGCCTGGGTGGGGTCAGTTCATACGAAGAGGAAGACAGAGAGATGAGGCCTAAAGGCTCACGGAGGCATCACGCAGGGCTTTTTCCTGCATCCTGGAGGGCCTCGCAGGAGACTTGCCTTCTCTAGCGAGCCTTCGTTTGGGACGAGGCTTGCTTTGCAGGGATGGCCCCTCGGAGCTCCAGCTGCACATGGTTACTCCTATTCTAGAGTTGATACCTGTGGGGTTTTTTCTTTTCTTTT
>NW_010408931.1:16208-19792 GCF_000710305.1 Buceros rhinoceros silvestris | reverse complement strand
CTTGGGGGGTTTTTTTTTTTTTTTTTTTTTTTTTTTTTTTTTTTTAGAAAAAGACCTGTGTAAATTAATTGCTTTGTGCTTCAAAAATTCTGGTGTAATTTGTGGGCTGCTTAGCATTTTTGATAGTGGAGCATTTTATTCAAATTCAGTCATGTTCATTCATTTGGAAGCAGTGTCATTGTTTATCTCATATGCCATTGAACAGACATGAGTTTGAGAGTTTCGCTTCAGCTCTAACCGCTGTTGGCAGTCAAGCTAATGCTTTCAGTGCCTGGCATCATCCATAGATGTGCTTTCCATTGTGTGGAAAATGGTGGATAAAGGGCGAGGGGGTTTTGGTGGTTTTTTTTGGTGGTTTTGGTCTTTCTTCAGAGAAGAGGAAACCATCAGTTTTCACCCGCTTGTCCTTGGAGCTAGTTAAGGCTATTACACATTGAAAGCAAAAGGAGTATTGCCGTTACATCTAGCTGAACCTGGGACAACATCTCTTTGCTGGGTGCTGCTTACAGTAACGCTGGCTTGGGGTTGCCTTTGGTCAGGTGTCCTAAGCCAGTTGGAGGATTGAACCCATGGGGATCGAGGGCCCCAGCCTTCCCTCGTTCCTCTGCTATGTGCTGGGATAGGCTCTCTGCATTATCTCGCAGTGTCCTGCAGGTTGGAGGCCTCTCTCCTGGCTTGCTGCACAGTCAAAGCTGGCTTCCAGTTGAGACCCTGCTGCTGATGAGCTGCCTGGCAGGGAACCAAAGGCCCATCTTGTGATATGTCTCGTGTGTTCTGCCCTTGGACTACTTCATTTGGTCCAGCATTCTGGAAGAGCCTGAGCAGCTGCAGTCCCTCCACTTCTCAGTTCACAGAGAGAAAGGGGCACTTTTCCATGCTGAAGCAACCACTGGTGACATTTTAAATGTTATTTACAGTGCCACGGTCATGGTAATTGTAGGTGGGAGGACGTGTTAAAAATAGTTTTATGATGTCTTCAGGTGCTGTATAACTATAGGTTATACAAGGTTTCTTGCAAAGAAAGTTAAATTAAGGATGCACTTCTATTTTTTTGTTGTAAGAATTAGCACGAACTGCCTAGAGGTTTACTTGTAGTATAATCTAGGTGAAATTGATGTGTTTAATTTGAATTAAATTTCTTGATTGTCAGTGTAGGCAAGCTCAATTGAAGGGTCATAAGCACTGAACCTGTAATTGGAAACTTGTCTGTACTTGATGATAGAGCTTGTCTGTGAATGGAGACAGGTCAGTGTGTAGAATAAACTGGCTTGAAACACCTCTTGTGGAATAGGTGTTAGATGGGAAGTCTTGATCAGACAAGTTTATTGACAGTGGTCAACACATAGGGAAAGGACAAAGAGGTGTGATTTAGTCGGTTTGCTGAGGTCTGGTGCAGCGAAGACCAGGATTACCATCCTGGCAACATACTTCTCCACACTCTCAGGAGCTCAGGAGCAAATTTTGCTTGGGTGTCAAAACCCGAATGATGTAGTGGGAAAACTGTTCAGAGGAGGTGCTGCAAGCCATTGCTGGTGCTGTCACGAGTGGAGGTCAGGGTGAGGGTGAGGGAAGGCAACAGGACAGAATTCCAGCATTTGAACCTGGGAGCACCTCCTGACTCAGGTGTCCCAGGCACTGGCAAGTCTGAGAGATCTTATGAAAGGGGGACTGAAAGAAAGGGTTTGGAAGAAGTTTGACCGGTAAGAGGAACAAAGACTGAAAATGGCTGGAACCGAAGTGAGCAGGGGACAAAGTAGAGAATTATACATGGTTTATGGGTTGTGTGTTCCTCAGCTAATTTGGTAGGTACAGTCATGTGCAAAGTGGACAGTTAGACATTTTTCATTAGGTTTTCATTAGATCATAAGATTACATAGGAGAGGAGGCTGGGGAGTGGGGTGATTCCCAGGGTAAATGGGGAGGAATTTTACAAAATGTGTGGGAAATATGTTGATGTGTGTATGGGATATTTGCTTGAAGAAAAGTCCAGTGTTAGTCACACTAGTAACAATATCATATTAGATGCTAATATTTAATTTTCCTCCATAGTTTAATGGATAAAAAACTTCACTGTGGATTTTTTGTTTTGGTTTGGGTATTTTTGTGGTTTGGTTTTTGTTGTTGTTGTTGTTCCTTTGAAAAATATAAATTGTATTGTATCAAAGTGAGCCTTGGGCCCTAGTACATCTTGTTGCCTGAAAGATTGTTTTGGGACAATGGAATGGATGTCTAAGGTCAGCTGTTATAGAGAAATAGCAAATTATCGGACAAAAACATTGTGCTTGAGTAGCACTCGTGTCATGATTAACCACAGAATTTAAAATGGCAGTAGTTAATCTTCTTTACATTGCTTAAACTGGTTTTGATTCATGAGATAGCCTCCTTGTCCTGTGTTTTATTTATCTGCTTAGACAGTAGATCTCTTCAGGAAAAAAAAAGTAAACTACTAGATTTTTATTTTTAATCTCTGGGTCCTTGGACTTGTGATTTATTTTTCTTCTTGGAACGTTGCATTCCATAGCTTGTAATGTGAACCGAAGGCCTTTTTCTTCTGCTTGGACTCATGTATAATAAGACATTTTATGAGATTTATTGCATTCTTTTAACTTCTAAACATGAGGGAAATACAAATGATGATCCTCAGTTCAGACCAACACCAGAGAGTGAAAAAGAAATATTTTTAAGTGGATGCTTCTCTGTATAGTCCTGTGTATTCTGCTGGGTTATGCTCATCTGTGCTGCGGGTTCAGTGACCATAAGCAAAAAGATGCCTTAGAAAACTGAAGCCACTGATGTCTTGAAGTATGAGCCAAAGTCCTCTAGAGCTTTTGTTGAGTCATATGAATTGCCGTGGGCATCACTGTAGCGGCTGGAATTAACCCTGTGAAAACCTCATGTAAAGCAGTCCCTGGGCAACGACAGGAAGACTGTGGGCTTTACTTTTTGGGTCACAGTTAGCTTTGCTTTCTGGTGGGCTGTGGACTGGCCAGGAGCTGTAGCATTTCGCTTGCTGATGTTACAGGCTTGAAAAAAGTTTGGTTGTTTGGCTGTATTATTTTGTTTATAAACCTGTCTCTCAGTTGACTCCTGTACAATACGTGTTTGCCTTCACTTTCCCAGTCTTACTGAATTTTATGTTTAAACTACCATATCTTACATTATCCCTCTGGTTATATGAATTTGAGCAACTTAAACTGAGTGTGCAACGGGACTTTGATATTTCTGTTTTCCCTGTGCAAATATCGGTATTATCTTCAGTAAGACCCTGCAGTTTGTAAAGTACCCTTAGGGTTGATAAGAAGTCTTCTTGTGTAGAAAAGGGCAGCAGAGGGAGGTTTGTTACTCGTTTTCTGTTACCCCTGCCCAGAGCCCCGTCTTGATTTACTGGAACATCTCTGGTGACAAGGATGTACTAAGCTGTGAAACTGTTCCCGAGCCCCACATTGGTCATGTGTTGTCAACAGTGAAGCTGGTGGCGTGTGACTGGCTGAAATGGCTGCTGCCCTTGTGGTGGATGATGGCTGTGAGGGATGGCCTGGCTCGAGGGCATGGGCAGGCTGCTTCTCCCCGTCTAGAGGCAGGAG
>NW_010408931.1:0-16174 GCF_000710305.1 Buceros rhinoceros silvestris | reverse complement strand
GCTCGGGGGCAGGGCCAGGCTGCTTCTCCCCGTCTAGAGGCAGGAGCCGTGGGGAGCCAGTGCCCATTGCCACTCTTTGCTCTGATCCAAATCTCAATTTTTGATTTAGAGGAAGAGACTTGAGCCTGCACTATTTGGGCGTTCTGTTTGGGAGGGGTGAGGGTTCAGGTCACTATATAGAAGAGGCTGTTTTAAGATGCTTGCAATATGTAAACTTTTCAGTAGATGATCTCGCACATTTTCAGACAGCAGATTCAGTAATGACCTAGCTTAGGTCAGGGCTTCCAAGAGGCAGACAAGCTTATTTCTGCCTTTAAATAAAAAATCTCACAGAAATCTCACTAAAACAATGAAGATTATAATAATTCAAGTACTGAATTGTTGATGAGGAAACTTTTGGAGTACCTTCCGCATTCCTTCCATCCAATATGGATCATCAGCATCAGACCAAAAACCCATCTGCTTGTGAAAAACGCCCTGAGAGATTCAGTTGTGTATAGCTCATTCAGACCAGAAAGCCTGAGTGTGACTTCTGTCTTTTGCAAGAAGCGGGGGTTGTGTGGGGTTTTCAATGTGCTTTACTTAAGAGCTTAATTCAACCTTCTCCTAAACTCACTTAACTCAGCTGTTGTGAAATCTTTTGGTACCTTTTAATGACCTTATTCAAGCAGGGGCTTTTGTCACTTGGCATCATGTCACGAAAGGATATTATAAGAGAGGAAATGTGCTCCTGTTGTTGAGGGCCCACTCTGACATTCTTTGCTGGTGTTAATAAGTTGTATTACAAATTAAAAAATTGTTAAAATAGAATTTCCATTAGATCTTGAGCTTAGGGGTAATTTGTCAGTACAGAAAATTAATTAGACATTGTTTTGTGATATTCCCCTTAAATGGAATGTTTGAAAGGCTTCTTTTTCTTTCTTCATGTCAGATTAATTGCACAGGATAAAAACGTGATTTTCAACATAAAGAAGTGGAAATTGTTAAGATCTTCATGCTGGCGATTTTCATGCTCTTTTAAAAGTGTCCCGGTTTGAGCAGCATCAGTGAAATGAGTTTAATTGCAGTCACATGCCTCAAACTCCTGATTTGTTGGTGTGTTTTCCTTTACATGTTCACTAGTTGATTTAAAAGTGTATATTCATGTAAAACACTAATTATTCTAAATTGCATGGCATACAAAAAACGCTTTTCTGAACCAAATATAAAGATACAGACTCTCCTAACAAATACTTGTATGTTTTGGAGTACAATATTGCACTGCTCGGGAGGCAGTATTTATGAGTACACATGGTATTTATGAATAGGGGAAATGATGCATTTTTTGGCTAAAGCCATCATTTTCATGTTATGTCTTTGACTTAGTACGTGATTTGGGGATTGTTGGCTTTCCAGAGTCCCATATGAATTTATTTATTTATAGCATGCCACTGTTTCAGAACAAACCCCTTCACAAAACGTCAACTGCCAAAAACCTGTTTACCTGGTGCTCTTCTACAGTCTCAACTTTAAACTTGGTGTGTGCTGCTTTAAGTTCTCCACCTTCCTACAGTGCATCAGGGAGCGTCCAACTGGCATCTTCTGCAAAGAGAAGGCGCTTCCTGCAGCAGCAGATGGGGTTCTAGATGGTATTTCAGAGGGTGACATGGAAGTCTGGCCCATCTATGCCATGGAGTCGTACCCACATCCTGGATATGCTGGTGTGTTGCCAAGGACTTCCCTCTAACTTCTTTTTCCTTGGACCCATGTCCAAGGCTGATGTTCATGTTGTGAGACAATGAATTCATTTACTTGTCCTTTCTCATCTGGGTAATATTTTTGGGAAGTCTAAGTGTAGATTTCACTCTTGGTGTCTGGGGCTTGACCCTGTGTCCTAAAGCAGATCTGGAAAGTGCTGAGGATGGCACAGTTGTTGAGCAGGTGGATCTTGACACTGCTCTGGGTATGTCCTCATCACAGCAAGGCTGACGAATTTTGCCCAATTCTGAATTGAGCTAATAATCCTGTTGATTTCTAAACAGATGTGAATCAGGACATTGGGTCATATCATCAAAGCTTTGAAACAGGCTGTCAAAACCACACCAGTAGGGTGTGTTCTGTTTCTGCATGTCACCCTCTTTTTAATGTTCATTCAAGTATTCCTGTCCTCACCTGTCTCTTAATCTTTTTGACTAGAGAAAGAAATTTGACTCAGCAGCATGTAATTTCTTTCTTTTAGTCATATTTGCTTTCTTCTTTAAGACTGACGCTGAAGAGCACCCCTCCAGCCCTTGGGTGTGAGTTGTCCGTTTCAGCAAGCTGTTAACATTTGGGTGTCCAATAGTTTCTCCTGTGTTGTTTTTTAACCCCACAGTGCCTGCTATAGCTTTTTCCCATGTTAGGCAGGGAACTCGGTATCATTGGTCCCTTGGCTTTTCAGGTTGCTTCCTCTTTTGAGTTCATTTTTGGCATGTTCGTCGCAGCACTGTGGTAGGGACGGTAGAGCGGTTTTGGAGTATTGTTCTTTCCCAGGCAAATGGTCTTGTTTAGCCAAGCTCACTGTTTTGTTTTGTATTTCTTGAGCTATGTTGTTCTTTGCTTCTTCCTATCTCAACCTCTTAAATTTTCAATTCCATAATAACTTTGACAGTTCTTATATTGAGTGCTGTCTCTTTAGGGTTTAATTTATAGTTTTCCATGTATTCAGCATGTTTCTTATCTCAGGCCATTCATATCTTGAGAGGAAAGAAGGTTTTGCTGAATTCTCATTTAGGCTTGTTTTAAATCTTATTCCAACTTTCCTGCATGTTTTACTTGACCTTCTAGAAATGCTGGCAGGATGCTTGAGGATGGACTCTCCTGTGTTCTTCCAGTAGGCTCGAACTGAAGTTCAGGACCCAACTTGTTCATCTTCCCTTTCTGCATGCTGACCCTGCAGGATGGCTCTTGGTTCCTATTTCCTGAGGTTTTCAGCTGCTGTAATATTTCATCTTCTAATTTGATCTTCTAATTAGTGACGATAAAGTTCAAGGTAGCTTTTTCACATCCTTATCCTAATAAAGGCATGAGTCAGTTGAAATAAAACAAAGTGGGCCTTTCGTGGCTTGAGCAGCAGGACTACAGAAAGCCTGGTTTAAGGAAATGAGGTCTGCCTTCTGTCCTCTTGGTCTTGTTAGATAATTTTGACTAAGTTTTACAGTGAGTTTAGGAAATCTGAGGGATGCATGATTCTGGTAAAAATTAAAAGTAAAGGAACAGTAACTTCCCAGCATTGGAGAAGAGGTCTTTCTCCTTTCTCGTGTGGCAGCCGTTATGACCGGTTGATGTGTTTTCTAGCTGGTCAACGTTGACACGGGCCTATTTCTGGGTCAGGTCACAGAGCCATTTCCTCCTCCTTTCGTCACCCAAACAAGAAGGCAGTGTGTGGAAGTATGAGAACAACCAGCCTGAAGAAGAGGAAGTAGTGGGTTTGTGTGGAAAGGATGAATCTGCAGAAACCATCTTCGATAGTCCTGTTGTGCACAAATCAGTCATCCTTGTTTTGGTTGGTTCATTCCTGTGAATTCCTTATGTTGATAAATGTGCTTAGGGATGTATGGGGTGCTCTGCCTACCCTACTAACCCATGCTTCATATGTGCAAGAACAGAAATCGCAAATATGACGATTCGCTTCCTAAAAGTGATTTTTTTTTTGTTTGTTTGTTTCCTTTCCTTGTTCCCATGAGATGCACTCATAGGATATGTACCTTTTGGTTTCCTAAGTCTCTTACTAAGTTTATTTTTTCTGGTTTAATTCCAGGCTGATACATGGGCTCAGTAAAGTTGCTTACTTTATAGGATTTGTTCTCCTTAAATCTATTTTATTTCCAAATCTTGCAGCTTATGCACGCTGCGCCTCACCTAAATAATCCACTGCGCAGGCCTAAAGGGTGCACTCATCACTTGCAGTAAGCGTGGGGAAAACCCTTCCCAAATCTTCGTTCGCGAAGCCAAGCCATGATGATGATGACTTTTGAGTTTTTTTGTAATGTTCCTTGTGACTAGGAACCACAGTTTATTACTCTACTTCAACCTGCACTTTGTGTGATTCGTCTTGGGACTGCTACGAGTGTTTCCAGCCCCAGGAGTTTTGCTGTCAGTTGATGCTGTTCACATTGGTTCTGTTTGTTATATATCTAGACCCCGTCTCCCTGGATCATGTATAAGTGGCTGCTTTCTCCAGCCTTGCCAGCATCTCTCTGCCGTGTACAAATGCTTGTCCTGTCCTCTTGATGGAAATAAGGCTCAGATCTCTCGGTGTCTGTCTTCTTCCTGCAGTTAGGGATTGTGCTTTGGATGCTCTGAATCTGTAGGAATTTTCTGATGGTTTGTTCACATATCCTGTTGATGTCTGTGCTACCTTCCAGCACCTGCCAGAAATTTGTTTCCTGGATCTCCTTCCCCCTCAGTACACTGTGCTGGTCTGAGTGACAGCTGTAACAGCACAGTGGCCGGTGCCATACATTAGGTATGCCTGAGATATGATTTTAATGAACAAATAACATCAGGCAATTCTCCTCTGTCAGCTGGCAGAATATCGGAGTACAGAGCTTCGATACTAAGTCCAGTCTGTTCATGTTGGGGGAACAATTATTGTTTGGTTCAGTTTCCTCCTGATAAAGTCTAACAGTAGTCCAGAGTGAAAAGTGATTACACTTGAAAAAGAGAAAGACCTTCTAGTCCTTGGTGTACTGTCAGTATGTGCTAGTTTCATATGACCCCTGTGTATGTACTTGGGGCTTCAGAGTATTATATTTTACAAGACTGCGCTCTGATAAACTGGATAAGGAGTATGAGTGGGTATGGAAACTCCATTCTCAATAGGAGTTTTTGAGTGTGTGCTCTGATGATTATATTTTCTTTGTTTCCCCTCTTTCAGGTGTTCACTTATAAACAGAACACAATCACACACCAAAAAGTAACACCTATGCATCGAACAAGTGCAGAGGGCGTGGAAGACATGGCAGCACTCATAGATCTCCATGAAGGCTCCATTATGCACAACTTATTCCAGCGATATCAGCAAGATAAAATCTATGTAAGTTTCTTCTAAAATTAAGAAAAATATTCAGAGGGAATGCTTTTGAATGTGTAAATGCTGTGTGTGTTTTGCTGTTCTGTGTTATCGTCCCTTCTAACATTCTTCAGTTCTTTGTGTATCCACATAGAGCTGAAGTGTGCCTTATCTAGTGACTTTTCATGACAACAGTGATGGAAGGAGAGGTACCTCAGGACTGGCCCGGCTATCCCTTGGAAACCTTGAAAAACTGGCATGCTACATACACTTTTACCCTTCAGTGACAGGGTTGTGTAAAGGGCTCTTGTTTTTTCCTTTAGACACTCTACCCCAACAGTATGTGCTGTGTACATCGCCAGGGAGGATGTGGTGGGATTTAGTCCATGACTGCTGTCTGAGATCCGGTCAGGCCAAGATCCAATTCTGGTCTGCTCCCCACTTTCGATTGTAATAGAAAGGGGGTGGGGTATTATCATGGTCAAGCTGAGGACCTGTGCTGTTAATACAGATAGTTGTAGTTTGGGGTGTATGAGAACAGCAACTGTTTATCAGATTAAAAAACTAGGAATTAGTCCACACAGAATCCTTCTTCTCAGCTCTGTAATAAAAGTTTTTGTGATTAAATTTATCTGCTGCTTAAATAACTGACTAGGTATGAATCTTTCCTGAGTCTGGAACTACACTAAATGTAAGAAAGGTACAAGGGATACTAGTGTCTGTTACAGTTTATGAAATCTCACTATTCAGTGGTTGGTGGATTTTTTTGTTGTTGTTTCTTTTAATTAATAATAGCAGAACATAATTTTTGTTCGCATCACCTGTCTAGGCCCTTGATTTGGCCACATACATGCTTTCTTCTAAGCTCCATCTAATTCAGTTTGGCTGCTTCATTTTTAAACCTGAACATATCTTAATGTAAAAATAAACTTTCCCTGTATTTAGAAATTTCTTAATGATAAAAATAAAAAACGGGCACAAGGAAATAATGTTCTCTTTGCACATTACCGTGAAAGTGGCTGGTACAGGGAATGCTAAATGTTGAGGTAGTTTTCTTTACACAGGTCTTTATGCACGAGTTTTTTCCTCAAAACAAATGAAACATTTTGGTCTTCAGAAAAATCAGTAAACGAAAAATGAATAGCATATATGAATAATCTTGCACGTGGGGGGGTGGGGGGAAATAGCTGCTTGGTAACAGTTTAATTTTCTACCAGTGTTATTACATTAGAATATAATACTCGGTGTGAGTCAAAATAAAAAAAATTAATGTTTTCTGAGCCGTAATGTGTACTCAGATGGAGGACACTTTCTCCTTTAAAAGTGTATGTGTAAAAGGGGATGATTGTTTGAAGAGGCAAGGAATAGCCTTGTTTTGAAGAGACATGTCCTAGCTTATTTCTTAGCTTGTCAAATCAAGTTTAGGGTATTCTGATACTTGGTGCTGAGTGCAGTGTATGTTTCTAGACAAACAGGTTTGTGTGCCGTTAATGATGACAGTTTTTCAGCTGCTGCTGAATACTCATTGTCCCTTCAGCTTTCCTAGTTTTACTGCTTATCCTTTTGAATTCACCTCACCTGAAAAATGATTGAAAATATGGCTGGAAAAAAGGGGTGTTTTGAAATGTGTATGAAAGACTCTCTGTTGCCCTGTATGTGTAACCAGGACCTGATGTAAGAAGCATCTTCTTTACTCCCTCCTCATTGGTACCCCACTCCTCCTGTGCCAGTGGTAGTGTTTTAGCAGAACAGGGCTCCAGGAACAGAAACCCCAAGAAAACCTGATTAAATAGCTTGAATAATTGTATGAAACTTGTAGGAAGAGGTGTTCTCATTGCGAAGTGAACCATGTCTTTTCAAGCCAAAATCTCTTAACTGTATTAAAAATTTTTTAATGTTTGACATTAAGGAAAAAAAAAGCTGTGAATGGTGCTTTAAGTTTATCTTTGTTGAAGGTGTATGTGAGGCTGAAGAAATTAGGTACCTGGTCATTCTGTTTGTGACTAGACTAGTTCTTGCACAGGACAGTAGCAGCCGTTGGAGTCCATGCCAGGAGCAATCAAAACTTTCCAGATTGTACATTTGCTGCCTTCTTTCCTTCCAAAAAGTTGTCTCCCTTGCCCAGGAATTGCTTCATCAATCTGGTGGCACGTGCTGTCTCTTGCATCCACTTCGGCACCTTGGCTGTATCAGTCCCTTGTGCATTAGGTATAAACTAGGAAGACGTGCCCCTCTCCAGTCTGAGCTTAGGAGCTGATCATCCCATTGAAACACCTCTTGCAATCCCCAAACATAAGCCACATATGTAATTGCTGTGTTCCAGCTTTCAGCTTACAGGTCCCTCTTTTCTTCACCTCTGTGCACCATCTTGCCTACATCCTGAGCAGGGAGAAAAGATACACAAAGGTGTATGCTGGCACTTTTTGAGTTACATGCTTGTAGTTACAGAAGCATCCTAGTGTCGTTCTTGAGTCTGGCAGCTCTTTGTTAGTGTCAATGAGACAGGGAAGCACCTTTGTACCCTTAATGAGGAATGCGCTTAATTAGGATGTAAGTTTTGGGGCTTGTTTCTTCACACAGACAGTGCAGTATATGAACTGCAATATATTACATTGTAGTGTAAAGTATCTATAATTTTAAAAATACTGAATAAGAACAAATTACAAGGAAGCTGTAAAAGTGTAGGTCGTGAAGCACTGGAACAGGTTACCAGTGTTTTGAAATGTGTATGAACAAAGTTGTAGGTGTCCCCGCCCTGGAAGTGTTCTAGGCCAGGTTGGATGGCGCTTTGAGCAAGCTGATGTAGTGGAAAATGTCCCTGCCAATGGCTGTGGGGGTGGAACTAGATGATCTTTAAGGTCCCTTCCAGCTCAAACCGTTCTATGATCCTGTGAAGAGGAAAGTGTATGCTTTTTCTTTTTGGTCTGTCAGGAACATGGCGTGTACAAGCCCTTTCCTGATTACTTAAAGCAGGCTCCTGTCTGTTTTTGTTTGTTGTTTTTTTTTTTTCCCGGGTTTCTTGATTAATACTGCTTTTAGCTTAAAGTTTGCCTCTGGGCCGTTCAGGAAAGGAGCAAAAGTAGGACAGTGATCATATGGTGCAGGGGTTTTCATTGCCCCTTCCTCCCCAGTTTTACTCCATCAGGAACAACTCGATACGGGAGGTCTAGCTTCTGTACATTGTCATATGAGTTTTAATGTCCATCTTTGAACACTTGAATTAGCTTGCATGCTAGGCTGGTATGTGGCAAAATATGGAAAGATAAACACTAGTACTAAAAGCAGAAGGTGGCCACTTTTGAAAATGAGCCTTTTGTGAAGGCGAATGAGGGATTTCATTGCTTCTGAAGCAAGGCCAGCACGGGGTGAACAATGCTGAGAAGGGAAGTGCTGTGGCAGCTGTTCTTGTTGCTGTTCAAAGGCGAGTTGTTACTGCAGCTGTTGATTCTGGTTTACTTTTAGTTAAGTACACATTGCAGAGGAGACCGGCTTAGCCTTGGAGCAGGCGCCATAAAACCACACCACGTGGATTGTGCTGCAAGACGTGCAAATTACAGTGTTGAAGTTGGCTCTGGGCTGAGCTGCGGTTGTCTTGTCTCCATGGCCAGTGGTTGGTTACTGGTGCAGGCAAGTGAATTTCAGAAGAGCAGACCAGATGATCAGCTTTTGCTCAAGTGAGAGGCGAGTGGGATTGTGCAGGTCAGTATGGAGGTCTTCGATATCACATCTGCCCTCGTTTGCCTGAGTTCAAGCAATAAATGTGTTTCAAGGCACATCTGATTAGTTTTTTCCTTTTGAATTAAGCTCTGGAGTGCCAGGTAGGCTTGTTCCCCTTTGAAGTGGTAATGTTTTGACATGTGCCTGTCTTGTACAGGTAGAGAACATATACCCGTGCCCAGAGAGGTGTGCTGTGTGGGGTGGGTTTGGATGGTCCCTTGGCTGCTCTTTTCTGATGGGGAGTCTAGCCTCCAGGTTGTCCAGCAGTTGGGTGTGGTAGGCGGGAAGGGTGAGAGAGAACATAACCTATTTTTGCTCACTTTTAAATGCAGCGTGCCCATTGGTAATTATAACCGTCTGTTAGGTTTGTGTGCTTATGTACAAAAACTGCTGTACCAGCCACATAGACATGTAGTGCTGTACCAGCCACATCCACATCAGAGGGAGGACAATGGTAATTAGGAGCTCAGTTTCCATGGCTTGCTTCCTTTCTCTCTTCAGCTGAAGCAAACAAACATGGAATAGCTTGGATGAGAAAGCAACATTTTTCCAAGTTTTAAAAAAGGTGTTAAACTGGAAAAGTTGTCTCTTCCCTGACAAGGTTGCTTGCAGAGCTCCTAGTCAGCTCATTACACTGAATGCTCAGTTACCCGATCTTAAAAGGTATATTCAGTTATATTATGCATCGATTTTTAAAATCTATTTGTGTTTACTTTAGCAGCATGTTCAGTTGTAGTTTGTTAAACTTGCAGTAATTAGGTAATTTATCTCTCTCGAAGTCATGAGAGTTCCCTGAGGCAACTAGTTGATGTTTGTGCAGTATTAATCAATAATCACTGTCGGGGTTTTTTCAAAGTCTCTTTGTAGATACAGACACTTCAGTATCTAGGTCGGTTGCTCTCTGTGACTTGTTTATCTAGGTTTTTGTATGTTTTTTTTTTTTTTTCCCTGAGTGCAGTAAAACTCATTTCAGATCCACTACAGTTGCCCTGTGCCATGTTACGATGGTCAGTGGGAAATGGATGTTGCTGCATGTTACAGTGAGAACCTAGCAGAGCACACTAAAGTTATGGTTAATTAAATACAGACAAACAGACGTAATTAATACACTTTGAAATCACTCCTGTTCAGATGTACCATAGATACAAGCTGTAGGTAGAGGCAGAGAGACAAAGCAAGATCAGCAGAAGACAATAGCCCCAAAGAGTTTACTTACAAAGACAGAAACGGTCGTGACTGATTTCTTACACAGAAAAACTTGGATGCACTCCCTGCGCACACTGAACCTGAAAAGAATATATATCAAGGACCCATATACTGTCCTGGGAAGCTCAACAGCCTTGGTCCTTGGCCGGTCACGCTCCATGATATAAATAAGTGTGGGCCATTGACTTAAAGAAAACCCGAACAGTGGTACACACAAATTATGTTGTTAATTAGTGCCATTATATATATATATATAAAAATATTGTACATTTAGACCAAGTCCTTAGTTATTACACTAGCTCCTAGAACTGCTTTTATCCTGGTCTTGTCTGCAACCCAGCTGTGGTGGCACAGTCTCTCTCCACTGGCATCCAGTGCTCTAGAACAAGTAACCACTTGGCAGGATCTGCTCTATGGGCACTGAGGAAACTGCTGTTTATTTAATTGCTCTGCTTTTACAGTAAAGAAAGAATTCTGATGAATCAGTGTTTTTCATGCCTTCCAATGCTACTATGCTCTTTCAGTGGTGCAGAGAGCAGAGAACACCATTGCTAAAAAGGCATGACAAATGTCTATACATAGCTACTTACCTCCATAATTAGCATGTTATGCTTAGACACATCAGGTAATGTTTTCAAAATGTAGTTCAAAGCGAGTTCCTGTCTCCAAGCATTAATTACAGCTTCCATTTCACATCTGTTACTAGAGAGCAGCAGACAAAGATCTATATAAACACAGCAGGCTTTTAATTGGAAATGTAGTGGAATTTATTTCTAGTGATTGCTCTTTGTAGAGAATGGTCAGTTATATAGATCAACAACTGTCTGCCAATGGCCAATTATAATTCTATTTTTGTTTGTTTTTCTTTAATGCATGTTAGAGAAACAACATAGCTGTAATGATGTGAGAAGTAAACAAATGCCATCAGTTGGTTAACCAACTTTGTCTCTGAATTCCTCTATACTACAGAACTTGTGGGACTGCTAATATTAATTACAACAACAATAAAGAGTATTTGACTGAATTTTGTCCTCACAACTGAAAATATTTGGGATTTTAAAGCTACGTGTTTTCTCATCTTAGCAAATATTTCAGCCTGAGGTGTTGTGATCAACATGGTATCATTAAAAAGGGAGCTGCTCAGAAAGGTCTAGGTAATAGAGTACACAGTCATGTATACAACAGCTACACAAACACTTTGCAGTATATGCAATGGCTACTCAAACACATAAATTTGTTATGGTTTGCAGCACAATAGGTACTTGTTGGTAGCCTGCTGTGTGTATATACTGCGGTAGGGATCTTGCCCTCTACCATCAGTTTTATTAAAACGTTAAAAAGTTGCTCTTTCTGTCTGCTCTGTACCAGCATTTTTCTTCTCGGTTGATTGGTAGGAGAATAACTAATACATGCAATGTCAACAGGGTCAATTTGTGTTGGCTTCCATGAGTTTTGAATGATAGCTAAGCCCCACTTAGTGATAACTTCATATCAAAAACCGCAAAGCAGAAATCCATCATGTGCCAGTTTTGTTATTGCTGATGGTATATATTGCTCATGGCTTCTCAGATTTGAAGGCTTATTTTCTCCACACCTTTCTGGAATGTGACTGGGATGTCCTCCATGAACTGAGGACAGAAAGTAGACCAGCATGCAGAATGAAAAGGAAATTTTTTCTGTTGTTTGTGTAAGTGCCACCAGCAGCTTAGTGCCATTCACTCAGAACTTTTGCAGATGGTGCTGAACACTTCTGCATGCACCTTTGCCTTGCTTGCTTGACTCCTTTCTCTACGGTCTGTTGCTCCCAGTCCCATGAAGGCATTGAAAGGGGGGCAGGAATTTGGACACCGGAACTTAAGCCACTTGTCTGTCACCAGCACATGTTTTCTTTATGTGAGTTAGGCTTTAACTGGAAAAAGAGCTGCACAAAATTTACTGCATGTGCTACGCTGTCCACCTGCCTTGTTCACATATTCCAGCAGTTTAATATTAGAAAGGCCACAGACAAACCATTTGAGAATTAATTAAATTACTTTCATAGCTATTGTCTGCCTGTGTAAATGGAGAATTGATCCATAGACAGGCTGTTTCTTTTATTTGAAAAGATGTAGTCCATTTCTCACAAGCAGTTTCAGCTGTTTCCTTTTGATGTCTGTCAGTCTTTCCTTTTAAAAGCAAATGGAGTCAAAGTTCCATTTATCAAATTTTTGACTTCTAATACTGTTTGCTATCTTAGTGATGATTTCTAGACCTGCAGCTATTTGGCAGCAGTTTGGTGCCATCTAGCCAACTACCTGGCACAGACAGATTTCAGTTATTCTGGCCTTTGATTTCTGTTTTCATGCTCTGTTAAAGCATAATTCCTGTTCTTCCTGCTCTCCTCCGGAAAAAAAAAGTCTCTTCTGTAGGAGAAGTCTTAAAACAGTAAAGGACCATGGAAATTAGGAAAATCTGGATATAGGTATGGAAAATACTAGCAGGCAGAATGGAATAGACCTCCAAGCTTTATATTAAAAATAATTCTTCAGTGTTCTAGAGACATTGCTTTTTTGGTATATCATCTACCAGAGTTTTTGTTTGCGTTGGCATGCATTTTCTCTGAAAAGCCTCTTCATCTTCCCAAGATGAATCTATAGGAAGGAAGAAAACAAATTTTTTTTCTTTTCCTTGCTGGAGGGTGAATTAGACCTTCAGACAGATTTGAAAGACCCATTTGATCATTGTGCAATAACAAAGCAGGAAGAGGAACTAGTGTGTGACCACAGGCCATTTCAAATGAAGTGATGAGCCATGAGGTCTCTGCTCTTTGTGGGGCCTTTTCTGATCTGAACTAGAGATCGCCTGGTTAGAGTTAAGCTGTGCACTTGTGCACAGATTGTTACAGTCTGATGGGCAAACCTACATTCACATGCTGTATTGCAGCCCATGAAAATGTCAAAAATCAATATCTCATTCTGATCGATTGTGGGGATTTTTGATCAGGTCACCTCCTCTCTCCACTTGGCAGTGATGAAGAGAGATTCTCTTCCATAACTGTTTATATATAAACAGTCCATGCACAAAATAACGTTATACTAATATCTGCTAGGTAGGACTGCTCATGGTAGAGATTGTATTGCATTAGTCAGGAAAGAAAAAAAAAAACAAAACAAAACACTAAAACCAAGGAGGCTCAGTCCTTTTTATACAGGAGAAAGACTGCCAGAAACCTGTGAAGTTGTTAAATAAGAAAAGATGTTTATCTGACATCAGTGTTGTTGTTTGTGGTTTTGATTTCTGCCTTTGACTGTAACAGTGCTTTTTTTATCAGCTTTTCTTTCTATTGGGGTTTTTTCCTAACTCTATTTTTTTGTGCAGATTCTGGATAACACTTGTAGAGTTTTCTTGAGTATCTGTCCACATGGAGGAGCCTGTTCAGTAGGAGAAAATTAATGCGAAACTAAGATGAGGTTAAGCTATGAGTGTATCTCTTATCTTGTAGAGAGTTTTGTGCAGGTTCTTCACCATCTATGAGCCTTCTGTGGAGTTAAGCTGAAAGATCTGGCTGCTTCTGTGCACTGTTGGCAGCAAAGGTGGCCAAGACCCAGTTTTTAACCGTTAAGGATTAGACAGATATAGGATTCTTGAGGAAGTAGGAGGGGCATCAGTAGAACTGCTGCCTTGGGCTACCGGAGGGCAAACTTTGGCCTCTGTAGGATCATGGTTGGCAGAGTCACTTAGGAGGCAGTCCTAAGGACGAAGGAGTCCAGGAAGGCTGGACATCTGTAAGAGGGAAATGTTTAAGGCACAAAAACAAGCAGTCCCTGTCTGCCGTAAGATGAGCTGGCAAGATAGAAGACTGACCTGGCTCAACAGAGAGCTTTGGCTGGAGTTCAGAAACAAAAGGAAAGTCTATGATCTATGGAAGAAGAGTCAGGCCACTCAGGAAGGCTACAAGGATTTTGTGAGGCTGTGCAAGGAGAAAATTAAAAAGGCCAAAGCCCAGCTAGAACTTAATCTGGCTGCTGCCATCAGAGACAATAAAAAATGTTTCTAAAAATACAGTAACAGCAAAAGGAGGATAAGGTGAATCTTCATTCCCTGTTGGATGTGGGGGAAAAACATAATGAGCAAGGATGAGGAAAAGGCTAAGGTACTGAATGCCTCCTTTGCCTCAATCGTTAATCGTAAGACCAGTTGTTTTCTGAGTGCCCAGTTTCTTGAACTGGAAGACAGAGACAGATAACAGAATGAAGGTTGCATAGTCCAAATAACCCAAATTTCTTTATAGGAAGAGTAGTAAATCGCTGGAACAGGCTGGCCAACGAAGTGGTGGAGTCACCATCCCTAGAGGTATTTAAAGGACCTGTAGGTGTGGTGCATAGAGACATGACTTAGTGGTGACCTGGCAGTGCTGGGTTAGTGGCTGGACTTGATAATCCTAAAGGTCTTTTCCAAGCAAAATGATCATGCGATTCTTAAAGTAGCTGCCCGGTGGCACTTGATCTTAGTGACATTCTCTGTCATGTTCTGGTTCCCTTCTAAAGGTCCTCTCCTATGAATGCTAGCTCTTGCATTTGTAGTGTGGCCTGTGTGTTTATTAACAGCTCGTTTTGCAATCAATTCTATAGCTGACCTTTAGAAGAAAAAGGGGCAATTTAGGGATCAGAATGTTGTGAACATTGAAAGGAACACAGAAGTAAAGCAAAGCTGATGTAAATTTGGGCAATTGGAAATCCATCATGAGTCACCAAAGATGGTGAGGGCTGCAGAAGTCTTAAGCATGTAAGATGATTATAGAGCATGACATTTCTATCTTAGAAATGGCTTGGTTGTTTGAAAAACATCTAAACTCGTAGTTTAGTACTTCACTTTGATTATGGTTTTTAAGAAGGGAGCTTGCCTTCAGACATTTTAGTTTATAATTTAGAGAGACAACTGGATTCTATCCCACTGAAAATAGCATAAGACTAACTGAGAGGTGGGGTATACTTACCACAGGGAGGATAAATCAAGCTCCCACCAAGAACAAGGGCATTAATTATCATCCTGTTTATGGCATACCCTTGCCCCTTTTGCTGCCTCCCCTGAAAAGCATGCCAAAATACAACCCATCCTTTTTATGCTGATGTGTATGTGGTGGTTGACCTAGTTAACTTTGTCTCTGAATAAACTCAGTCATGATTACCGTCAATCTCTTTCCCATGGAGCAATGGAGGCTCTCTCTGCAGAGAGAGTTCCCAGGTTTTGCATGCTGACACCTTGAAATTTGGTGTTGAAAACCTAACAAAGTTTGATGGCTGTTTTGTGGTCTTTCAACTGTTGTCTGCCTCTGCGTGTTTTGTGATAGCACTGGTTTAGCAGTTTGGTAGCATTACTGCAGCCGTGATGATTTAAAGGCATGAGAGATGCACAAGTTGTGTGGGATAGTGATAAAAGACTTTGCCTGTGAGTTGTCTGAAAGTGACATGTAAGTAGCTTTCTGGTCAGCCAGTTGCACTGCAATTTATTTGAAGTTTCCCATATATTAAGGGTAAGCCCAGAAAATTATATTTGTTGAATAAATTGTCAGGTTGATACTAACACCCCTTTTTGAAAAAATACTCTTACTTTTTGGGCACAGAATAAGTTCCTTAAGTGACTTCAGGGAAGTCAGGGGATGCTCAAAACCAACCCAGAAACATTGTTTTTGAGGCATCTGTAAACATCCTTTCATTTCTGTAATGAGACAAATTTTTCTTGTCCCAGAGCAGAAAGTCTTGAAAGTGCTCCTAAGAGAGTTGGACAAAGTGCTAGATCTCAATGTTAATGTACATAGCTGTAATAAAACATCTTAATTTGATATTTGATCGGTTACATTTCTTTACCAGGTGGCAAACAATTTACTGTTTTCTGGTAGGATTCAAGAAACACAATTTGGACTATGGGTTCTTCATTCTGTTCCCCGTCTCTGTCTTCCAGTTCAACAAACTGGGCATTCAGAGACCAACTGCTCTTACTATTAACGATTGAGGTGAAGAATTGTCGCGGTTTGAGAAGGGGGGCATTCCCCCGTACCGAAAGGATGCGACAGACAGGTGTGTTTTAGTTGGGAATCCTGCCAAAACACACAGAAAACTTTTGATGCTCATTAAAGGTACTGATAAGAGCTTTAGTGAGCTTATTAGGCTTTTCGGGCTAAGGAAATAACACAGGCTCTAAATCATACATAAGTGATAGAAATAGGAACGTTTAATGAGA
>NW_010408930.1:0-299 GCF_000710305.1 Buceros rhinoceros silvestris | reverse complement strand
TTCTGCCTCATCCAGACGGTGCTGCAGGTCCTTCACTGTCTGGTCCAGGTTCTTCTTCATCCTCTCCAGGTGAGCGCTGGTGTCCTGCTCCTTCTTCAGCTCTTCTGCCATCATGGCCGCCTGATGAGAGCAAAGGCTCAAAGCCATTATAGGGCTGGAGATATTTTGGGGAGAAGGCACTTTTCTTTAGCCCTGAAAGGAGCCCCCAACTCACATCAGTGATGGCCTTCTTGGCCTTGTCTTCAGCATTGCGGGCTTCCTGGATCACGTCCTCCATTTCACTCTGGATTTGGGCAATG
>NW_010408929.1:6124-19142 GCF_000710305.1 Buceros rhinoceros silvestris | reverse complement strand
GGCGGGGAGGGAAGGGGGAGGGATGCCTTTCCAGCAGTGCTAAGATTTTTGTTTTAGTTTTTGTCCATGTGCCAAGACAGCTGCGATACCACTATAATCAGTGGTAAAATAAGTCTTAAACTGCATGTATTTTAGCACTTGATAGTCCCAAACAGTTAGTGAACTATTGGTTAGAAACTGGCTGGAGGGAAAAAAGCCTAGAAAAGCCTAGTTCCTAGATACGAACAGGTCTGGGTGTTCCAAACCATACCAGTCTTACTTTTAAGCACATAACAGGATAAAGCTGAATCTCTTCTGACCTTCTAGCTCATACCTGGAGGATAGTACTACTTTGATTCTGGCAGCCTGGGGATGTTTGGTCACTACTTGCTTCCTACTTTACAGATGCAGATTTCTTTTTGGCAATTTCAGCACTGTTCAGTGGCGCAGGACTGATGGAAGTAACTGTACCCAGGAGCTATTACATTTTAATCTTACAATGGGCAGTGCTTCTCATCTTTTGCTGCCATTAGGAGTTAGACACCTTGCCAGAGACGTGGGTGGTCTTTATTAGCATGAAGTCATATAATCCAGATTGTCCTTGCCCAGGGTAGCTCTCACTGAAAGTATCCCAGACAGGGATGACTTCTGTGCTCTGCATGTTTGCAGCACTTGGAAGTTTCTTTTCCATTAAGGCTTCCTAATACAGTCACTGACTACTACTTTACCCCATTCAAAGATGAGACCTGAGACATTAGAATAGCAAGTTCCAGCTAGGTTAGAAATTGGCAGAACAGAATTTAGGCAAGCTTCCTTACCCGTAAAAATCACCTTGCTAACGTTGGGTGGTCTATAACTTCTTTTTGCATCTTACAGTACAATCATTCAGCCTTCTGTTGGTGAACTACAGTCTTTCAACCCACCAGGGCCTGATTTCTGCCTGCAATGGTTTGTGCTGATAATCTAGTGGGACTCAGGAGAGCTGGGCACAGCCTACCTAGCAGCAACCTGTACGAATCTTGGGTCTTTTATCTAATCTCCCTTTTAGGGAAGAAATGCAGCATGACAAACCTTGCTGCCACATCTTACCAATGGTAAGATGGATACAGGACGTACGGTGTTTGAGAGGCCTAAGCAGAGACATCTCCACCTTCCCTCAGCCTCTCCCAAACACACTCCAAAGGAGCTTCAGCTGAAGACTTTGAGTGTCCCTGCCACTGCTTCACTGCTTCCAGAAATCCCTACCAGCCCAGTCATTTCCAAAGGCAGTTCACCCATCAGATGTGCTCTGCTACTGCAAGTTGCCTTAAACCCCTGGGTTCCTTCTTAGTTAAAGAAGCAGGGAGTCATCTTCATGTGAAGGGTGGGGAAGAGGTTTGCAACCTGATTTTAACACGCTTAGCAGAGTTTGCAGACATGATAATAGCCTGTTTCTGTGGCAGAAAAGCCTTTGGTTTAGCCTGAGGCTGTTCTTATTCTACCTCTTAGGCTCCATGGCAGCAGGACAGGTTACAGAAGTTTTTGTCACAGCTTGCAGTGAACAGATTGCGTAGCAAAGTAGCCAAACACCAGGGATATTAGGTGATATATATCTTTATAAGATACTTTGGGCAGTTATTTTAAAAATGGCAGACACTGGGGTATTGTTTCAGTTTCCTGATATCTAATACAGATGTCAGGGTTGTTTTGTTTTGTTGGGTTTTTTTTTTTCAGAGTAACTAGGTAAATTACTCCACATTCTTCTACAAAATCATTTTGCTCTAGTTACCAGTGAACAAGAAGGCATCTTTTTCCCCAACTGATTTATGTCCCAAGGTCCTTTCACAGTTCCACCACCAGAAGATGCCGAAAAACCTTTGCTGCGATAACAGCATAATGCTCTCACCGCTCATAACCGAGATGCAAAAGTCAGTGCTATGTCTTACAACGCCACACGGAATGAAGTGAAATATTAAGCTGACCAGAGCACTGAGCTAGCATGAAGAAACAAGACTTGGAGCATGGCAGAACAAGGGTTGCAGTGCTTACACTGCCTGGAAAGCCGATCAAGTTTTGTCACTTATTCTGAACAGAACTTGAGCAGGATCTTAGTGTGCTCATCTGGAAGCCAGTGGTGGTACTGCTGCCTGTGTGAACACCCCCATGAGCATTTCGCTATTGGATCTGGCTCCAGGCAGCTCCAGTGACCACTAAAATCGAAGTACTGCTGAAGAGGGGAGCTGCCTTCCACTGAGAGCCACCTGCAAGCTGCCTTGGGCAGAAGGTGTTCTTCTGCTTAGTGTCCTCTCTTGCTTCTTCAATCAGCTAGGAAAAGTGAGGGCTCTTGTTTCAGGAAGGGCATAGGCTAAAAAGTAAGACCTGAGTATCTGCATTTTTTGTGTAAGGAGCACCTTGGGGTCGGCAGCATCTCTCCTGATGCTTTTTGGGTTTAAATGGCTTCCGGAGGTGACCTACACTTTGTAGACATTGTTATCCCCATTCAGTGGCTTGGCTTAGCTCCTCTGAAGCCCGTGGTGCTGGCAAACGCTAACATATAGGGCCCGATACGGAGCTGAAAATCCGTGGAAATCCCTCCTGATCCAAAAAGCACAGCTGTCCCATCATTGATAAGCAAGTGCAAACGCTTTCACACCGTAACTGCTAATGAGTGACTGGACAGACTCTTGTAGTCTCATTTAGGGTCTTGATTCTGTAAAACATCCCTGCTTCATGCTGCAGGCAATTCTTCCTCCGCATGTTTACCAGTAACTAAATGGTCAATTGGGAAACCTCTCGTAGATCTCTCTGCTTATTTCAGACTGAAGGAGAGTACCGGTCTGGGTTTTTTCAGCTGTCCCTGTTAAGCTAGTAATAGTGTACCTCTAAACGTCACCTGATTCATTAATAAAATCGTCCTCCCTAGCTGTCCAAAGCTGGAAAGAATAAGGTCCATGCCCACTAGCTCATGTACTACAATCACCTGCCCGTCACAAGCCGTTTAATACTACGCGGAACTGCAGAGGAATCTCTGCACTTCCCCTTTGCCCAATTCCTTAAATGTGAAATGGGTCTCTTTGTAATGTAATGAATTAATTTATTAATGTAACAAATTAATTTATTACTGCTTAATTTATTACTAATTTGATAACTTCAGTATAATAATTATTGCTCACCTCAAAGAAATACCTTTGCAGCATTTATATTATGCGAACAAGTTGTGCAAAGAATGATGAACCTACTCCAAAAGTTTTTGCCAGCTTGGACAGAGAAAGGATTGAACCATGTTGCGGATGACCCCCGGGCTTTGGCGTACGAATTGTTTGGGGAATATTTCTGTTCTGTCCTTGGGACCATGGAGCCCTGAAAGCTTTACTTCTGTAGCTGGTGGAATACAAAAACCTATTTCAAAACTGAAGTCTTTCCTGAAGGAACAACGCTGTATTTCATATGATCCTAATTTTACCAAGTTCTCCTATTTTAAGGTCAAAAACTGTGGTGTTTTTCAGATCTTATACAAAGGCATCTTGTCTCCTCACAAAAGCACAAATGGGAGAAAACCCAGCCCTTCCACCAGGGATTTGTTCCAATGGTAAACACTGATTTTGTTTGCCTTATTTCTTTTGTGAAACTTTTAAGGTTGCAGCAAGTCGTTCAGGCGCTGCCGTTCCCTGCTAGGGTAAACACCGGAGGGATAAAATGTCCTGTTAATGGGGAGTATTTGAACGTATCAATTCATGAGTCGGACTTTCACCCAGTAATTCCACCAACACTTTACTAGCGTAATAAGAGGATTACCTCCTTCAGTTCCCATTCCTGTTCCCCAAACTCAATGCTCACCAGTCCAAAGTCTTCTAATTATTTTCTAGGGCTTCCAGCATTTGTCCAACTGAGCATTAACTCGTACAATTGTATCTGACAACATTTTAAGTCGATTTTAATCCAGCTTAATTTGATCTTTCTCCTTTGCTATATAATTCTTGATTCCTTTTCTTTATCCAGCCAAATCGCAGGATAAAATGGGCCTCTAACTTGACTGTTTTTCTTATGAATTGTTGGGATCCAACTTGCTGCTATTGGGGGCCGGATGGCAGAGATGCTTCTATGTGCAAGATCAGGACCTGAAGAAACAGAAGCATTTCTTTCTCAAGGGTGTAGTCTGAGAGCATCTGGAGGGCTTGGGTTGTCACTAGTGTATTAGGTGTGCAATACTTGTTATTTTTAACTAGATGAATCTCTGACAACACAGCCTGTTATTCATGGTACTAGCAATAGACCTGCATCAATGGGCCGGTTTTGCATGTAGCCATAAATCGTGCTGCATTTCCTTGTAGAAGAGAAAGCCCGCTGAGAGAAGTGATTCTGTTTGGGTGAGTTGTACTGAAGGAATATTGCTATTTTAGAAATAACTGTTATTGGTTTTGATTTGCTGTAGAATACAATAAATCCTAAGTTGAATAATGCAGGCTTACTATAATTATTTTGAAAGCTCAGCGTGGAAAAATTTGTAACAGCTCATGTGCTCACATCAGGGATCATTTCAATTTTACCCTCATGAACAGTTGTTCATTCATTGCTGATTACAACAATCTTTTAATCAAGAAAACAGCGTGGACGTTTTACTCCAGCTGGTAACAGGGGTTGGAGGAAATGGTGAGATTAATTTTACAAGCTGAATTTGAGAACCAAATTTCTTCAAAGTAATTGTTTGTGTTAAATATATTTTTTTAAAAAGTGGCTTTAAAGCTTCTTTAAAAAGAAAGACTGTGCCAAAATTCATCCTTTAAGCAGTGCGTTGCAAATGTTCTCCAATCCTAAAAGCAGCAATGGGAAGGTCTGTTACATACAACCTACAGAGGCAGCTTTTCCCCATTGCTCTTCACGTGGCAGCCATGGACGGGAGCTCTGGTTTGCTTCACCAGCATCAAATTATAAATCACTAAGTGAATGAGCCAGCACACAACAAAAGAGCTGGAAGCAAGGATCTCCCCTTCCGTTTTCCTCACTGCTGAAATGAGCTCATGCAGTGCTTGCTTACTCTTCAGGGTCCAAACGCAGCATCTTACTGAGCACCTTAAAGGCTAGTGTTATCTGACAACAAAAAGGTGGATAGACACTGCAGCCGGCTTCCCCGACAGGTAGATGTAGGGCGGGGATGAGATTACATGTCTTCTCAGTGTTCTCCAAGTCCCATATCTATGGCAGGTTACGCACAAGCACAGCTGCCTGGAAAGCACCTTTCATTATTTTCCCACTCTTAACGTTAAAGAGTGGAAAAAGACAGCCAGGAGAATCAATTCAGATGTTGCTATTGTTAACTTTTCTGGGTTTTTTTCCCCCAGAAAATGTTGGTGTTAAAAATCTTAAAGGTATCTCATAAAAGCGGAAGAATTCTTGATGAAACCTGTTTTGAGGGTTCCCCCCAAAACAGACACGTTCACACATTTTTTCAACAGAAAATGGTACTTCTGGAGGAAAGAAGCCCAACTTTTCTGTCCACTGTTTGATCATCCCCAGGACTATGACAAATCTTTCAGGTTCTGTTTATAGCCTGATGGTGTCTCCCATCATAATTTTTAAGTAGGATCCATCCAGATATGAATGGCACAAGCATCGCAGAGTTGCCTTGAAGGAGGACTCATTTGGGTATTACCAGTGCCAAGTGAGTGTCTGGGTTGTTGTATGGCCCAGTTGCCCACTCTTACAGTGCTGCTTTGTGTCTGCTTTGGCCCTGCTGTCGAACAGTTTGGATCCATGCTTCCTGACAGGGACACTGCCTTGAGAGCAGCATGCTGGTTAGACTTCTCAGATGGCCCATCTGAGGAGACAAGAGCAAAGGAGAGTTTAGCTCACAGACCTCGCAACTGGTTTCAATGACCAAGTTTGGGAACATGTGAAGGAGACACTTAAGCTGTGAGAATCTAGTCTCAATTCAGACTCATGCAGATAAGTAGGTATGGAGCAGGACCAAAGCCCTGCCAAGCCATGCAAATATCTATTTTGCAATCGGGAGATGTCAATAAGTAGTCTACACTGAAATGGGACACTCTGCTTTCATAAGCATTTTTATAATCTAGTTAAGCAGACGAAAAAATGGCCTCAAAGATGTATTATTTAAAAGTGAAGGGACGCTGCTAAGGTATGCACGACTTAGTATATAAAAGGATATGGCCAAGGTGCTTTAGCCTTTCCAGGCACAGGTGGAGTGACTCCAGACATCAGAGGTGGAACTCAGAGGCTTCCCTCCTCCCTGACCCAGTAAACTCTTGGTGGTTTCTCTGGGAATCTTGCATAGCTGCAGAACTCAGGCTGGGGCCAGTTATTGATCAGATAAAAAGCAAAAGGGAAATCCCTGGTTAGGTATGTCATTACTACCTGTTCTCCCAGTTTACTCTGCAGACAGATTGGGTTTAGGGGGTTGGTTTTTCTGTTCTCTCTACTGGAATGCTGGTAGGGACTGGGAGACTTGAACCTGTTCCAACTGATCTCTTGTATTGCTCATAAATTTGTATATTGAGATTATTCCATAATAAGAAAATGTTTGTATTTGTCCTACAGAATCAAGCAGCTTTGGTGTGCCATACTTCACCCTACCCAGCATCTTCTGCATGGAGGGTGTTTAAATTGTCCTCTGTCATGGTGATATTCTCCTTATCTTCAGTGGCGTGAAAACTGTCAGTTAAGTCTTCCACAGAAGCTCCCAGCACAAAAATGAAACTGAAGTATTTAATCCCCATGGAAACAGTTTACCGTGGATGGAGGATTTCCCCCAAAATCAGATTGTCTAAACACATCCTGGAAACAGTGACTTCCCATCAAAGCTGAAAAAGCAAGTGGGAGGAGGAGAGAGGAGATTTGGGGAGGAGGGGGAACCCAACTGCTAGTGTTCAGCCAGCCTGGGCAGGCTCAGCCCCAAAGATCTAACTCCTGTGGATTTAGTGTACATGTGAGCACTTTCACAGATTTCAAGCACTCCAGGCAGAAGTGCCATTGTCAGGTATTTAATCTGAAAACAAAGAGGATCACCTTTCTTCCTCTCAGATCTAAATCCCTTGTTAGCTTAATTTCTTGGGAGGAATGTTTTTCCCCCAATACAGCTGAGAGTCAGGCTTTTTTATTATTATTATTTTCTCCAAAAGAAATGTACAAGTTACAAAGGATACTTACTTTTATTTGTAGCTTTTTCTGATCCTCAAGTGCATGTGATGTGTCAGCACCTTAAGTCCCTTTATTCTGTCTGAGCCTCTACTCTTCTGAGTATTTTATTTTCAGTCTGCTGGGTCACTTTCTGCTTTTGTCACAGGTTTTTCTCTTAACTGCAACATTTTAAAACTCAGCACCCACATACCACGACACATCAAGACCATCTCCTCTTAAGTCTTAGATTTCCCACTGCTGCTAGCGGATCTCTGCTTTTAGCCAAAGATGCAATGTACTCAGCCACCTGCCAGTGGCAGAAGAAAGGAAAATCTCTCATGAATGGCCCAGACCACTTCCCACAGGGTGAACTAGACCCCCCTGTCCCTGTGACCCAGAATTTATTTTCTTTCTGCAACTGACTGAACTTTCCTCATATCTGTTATGATATTTTCTCAAATGTCTTGAGTCATGATACTTGGGCTTCTCTATTCTGTGGCTTCTCTGCTTGAGAAACACCGCTCAAATCACGTAACTGCTTATGATCTTTGCACAGCTGAGGAGGAATGGATAGGAACCAGCTAGTAGCCCACTTCAGAGCCTTTTATTTCTAGTCTTGCTAATTTGGATCTGGGCTGGGGTCTGAGTAAAAACCCACATTACTTGACATCTGGTTTTCAAATGAGTCAGCGACTTGTGTTTCCTAAAGGGGCATGGCTGATATGGAATACCAGAAAATTTGGTGACAGACTCTCAACAGAAAAGAGTCCAGAGTTTGAATTAACATGCAGTCTGAATTACTGGAGCATGCAGAAGCGTCTCTTTAGATCAAATTAACTTTTTGTCAGTGCAAACAAACCCACATGCTCAAACCTGATGGACTATTCCTTGAAACCTGGACTGTTGCCGAATTCAAAAGATTACAACCTCAGACATCAAGACCTGTGCAAGCAACATCCTTTATCCGAATGGATTTTAGAGTGGCAATTTGCTGAGGGTGAGGCGAAGCCTCAGTACTGCAAGCAGACATTCTTAGAGCATTAGGAGCCTTCATCAGGGGACTTCCACTGAAGGGCTGTGACCCTCAGCTTTGCTTCTTGCAAGGAGGTATTTGTTAAAATGTATGGCCTTCCTACCAGTCCTGGTAAGCAAGGCGATGGGGAGAAAAGGGCTGAGTCCTTCCTCACTCAGGCAACAGATCATTGATTTGAAATAGTTCACCTCTATTAGAACTTGGCAGCGAGGAGAAGAATTATGAAGAGTAGCAGAGTCCAAGCAGCATCCACATAAGGTCCCCACGTGGTGTGTGGATGCTAAGCAAGCAATGACTCTTCGGGCTGAAATCATTTGTCCATCTTTGAAACTGTTCCAAACTCATCTTCCCTTCAGGAAGCACCCGAAAAGGGGCAAACTTGTACCAACCAAGATGGCAACTTTATTGACTTTCCAACTCAAGACAGTCCCTTTTGGAGTAAGGAGTATAAGTTTGTTTGAGACCTGATCTAATGCCTGGCAGATTCACTGAGCTGTGAGTAGCTTGTCTCCTTCCAAAATTTGCCATGTTGAAGGTTTTCCACCAGCTACCTGTAAAACATTTGGGCAAAGAGACTTTGTTTTCCCATTTCTCATGTTTGAAATGAGACGAGAGTCCTCTGAGGCATGATTTACTGATGTTTGTAGAGGTCATGGCAGTTTCTGCTTGGGGATTTCAAATGGCTGCACTTCCGTCTAGCATAAGTACCCTGACTTCACCAAAGCTATGAACTAGATTAATATCTCCATCTTGTGCTAGTAACTCCTAACTAATCTTATTAAAGCCTTTCCAGACCCAGATCAATACCTGAAATGCACTCTGTCCTGTAATTAAGCTGATGAGCCATGCTATCTGTGTTTACAAGTCCTTTCAAATTTTTCTTTAGAGTTTTTTATTTTAAAATTAAACTGGTTTAGCAGAAGCAGGGTCATGATCTCTGTTTCTCGGTAGCCTTTTCATGCCCTTATTAAATATCCTGTACTGATCGCACTCTGTAATTCAATGATCCTGCCCTGGTGAATAGAGTTGGATACCAGGGACTTAAAGACCCTGCACAGAGGCAGGTCTGGCAGTTTGATGGCGTGTGTGTGAAGGGCATCAGTCAGACCAGCCTGACAGATGTGTGGATTTGTCCCTCAGAGACAGAAACGAGTGAAGAAGCCTGCTGACCTACACGAGTTAGAGCAGCATCCTGTCAGCATTCCTGGCTCCTACCTCGTGCAGTCAATGTGTCCTCACCAATGCTTGGCCTGCTTCAGCTCTTGAGGGTAAGGTCCACATCTTGGTGAGGACAGTTTTCTGACATCTGGCCCTTTTGGAGAGAAGGCCTATTCGACAATCAGTGATGAACGAGTAACTGGTGAGGGCATGAAAACACCAGCCTTTAGCTTTATAGGTCTTCCAGAAAAATGGGCATGTGATCTTAATTAATAATATAAATGACTTCATTAATAGTATAGATGAGAGCAAGATTTTGATGTAAACTGTAGGAACAGAAGGAAATAATGGAATAATATCATGACTCAGTTTGGTTGTCATTGACCAACAGTCACATAGAGCACATATAAGAGT
Organism: Buceros rhinoceros silvestris; assembly: GCF_000710305.1. NCBI lineage: Eukaryota > Metazoa > Chordata > Aves > Bucerotiformes > Bucerotidae > Buceros > Buceros rhinoceros. The sequence goes on along the minus strand of NW_010408929.1, from coordinate 9,445 downwards.
GCAGCAGGCAGTAACACACTACAGTTGTATCTGAGTTCAAAACCACAGCTGGCAGGTCTAGCGTTGGCAATAACTTCCAGTTTGAGCAGGAGGTTGGACTACAGACCTCCACAGGTCCCTTCCAACGCACCTTTCTGGGAGTCTGTGACACTGCCCAGGAGTCCTGTCATGTCGTGCAATGCACAAACGTTCACACCCTGGTGTTGCAGAAAGGGGCCTAAGGATGGGGATGTGTTGGGTATATGCACAGGGAATCATGAGAGAGCTGGAAACAGCATCATGGTGTTGCTTTCTGATTCTTCATCAGTCTTCAGCATGCTTTTGAAGTCCCTTTTGAAAGGGACTCAGCTAAATGAAGGCATGAAGAAGGAGGCGCTGGAGAGGTTCAGGGCAACAGGGACAAGAGGAAGTGCAAGGCTGAGCCAAAACATTGAGCTATTGGGTGGAGAGCAAAGCAATCCATATTAGCTGGAGAGATGAGAATTTCCCATGGAAATCTGATGTATTTTCCATTTAAAGAGTGGTAATCACAATCATTTTTGGTCTTAGATGCAAGACACAGAGAACGTTGCACGGCTGAAAATGCAGTACTTGGAATCAGTGAGAAAGTTTTGTCATAGAGAGGTGAGAAGTGGGCCCTTGTGTCCCTCCTGTAGAAATTGAAAGTGTTCATTAGCACTTTGGCTAATGTTTCGAGTTTGGCACAGGCCTAGGCTGCTCTTGCATCCAGTTCAGTCTTGCAGGTGGTACATGTGCTAGTCTGGATGCAGAGGCTGCTTAGGAACATCTCCCTTATCTCTGAAGGTGTTTGCATGCCTCACTGTTCCCCTTGCATGAAGAGGAAGGCCTGACTGTCCAGGTAGTGTAAATCACCCCACAGCTAGGGCACTTCTGTACTACAGTTTTTCCCTGGGTCTCATGACTCAGCCTTGACCTGGAGAGCTACCCTGAGCAGCCAGCACAGTGCCAGCTTGACAGGAAAATGGCAGATTCTGCTGTGCAAAGATGTGCTCAACTGGGCAGCTGCTGCATAGGATGCGAGGACGAGAAACTGTTCTTGGTTGGGGTCTGGGGCTCAGCTTGGCCACGTGTGCGGGCTTCACTGCCAGGGCCACACAACCACCCCGATTCCTGCAACTCAAATTTAGGAGAATGCTCCTCATAGTTTGAATATCTCAGTGTGGGGTGGGGGAAAGGGAGCAGTTCGGGGTCTTCTCTCTGCCTCCCTCCTCATGGGAATTAAACATGAGAGCTAAGTGCTTGCTTTTCTGAAGCTATTATTGGCAACCAATGCAAAACGTCCCTTTTCCTGACAAGAAAATGACCTGCTAAGTACAAGCTATAAAAATTCAGGTCATGTTTTCTGTTTCATTAATATGCTGCCTGACAAAGCCTTTGCCTGCTGGGGCTCTCTGCTGGAGAATGGGGGTTAGAATACCCTTAGGATTTCTCCCCGTCATTATGAGATAGAAAGGCAAGCAGGCTTCTAAAGGAAAGAAGGCTCCCAAAAGACAGGCTGCCTTTGTGTCCTGATCTCATGAGCAAGCGCGGGAGGAGGGAAGTAATGCCATTTGCACACACAGTCCCAGTAGTGTGGGGTTCAAACGCTTTTATGTTCCACTAATAGCTGGGCCTGGCTGTCACAGAAGTCAATAGGAAGGTTTTCCTTGATTGCAACAGGCACTGGACCAAAAATGTTATGCAGCCACAGAAATGTTTGTAAAGTTGGTAAGGAGGGGGAGAAGAGTGGTATGAATTGGAAAGAGAGTCCAAGGGAGAGTGTCGCTGAAATGCTTTTCTACAAAAATTGAAGAACCATAGAACTGTTGAAAAAGACCTTTAAGATCATCGAGTCCAACCATTAACCTAATACTGCCGAGTCCACCACTAAACAATGTCCCTCAGCACCACATCTACATGTCTTTTAAATAAGTCCAGGGACAGTGACTCCACCAGTGCCCTGGACAGCCTGTTGCTGGGCTTTACAACCCTTTCAGCAAAGGCATTTTTCATTTTATACAGCCTAAACTGCCCCTGGCGCAACTTGAGACCATTTCCTCTTGTCCTAAAGCTTTCTACTTTGGAGAAGAGACCGACCCCCACCTCACCACAACGTCCTTTCAGGCAGTTGTAGAGAGCAATCAGGCCTCCCCTGAGCCTCCTCCTCTCCAGGCTAAACAACCCCAGGTCCCTCATCCACTCCCCATAAAACTTGCTCTCCAGACCCTTCATCAGCTTCATTGGCTACTGTGGTCTTTGGGCCAGTAGCATCAAGAGTTTACTGGACGTGACTGTTCTTTCCACATAAAACTATCTTTCAGAAGTCTCACTGCAGAGGACATCCAAGGTGGGTTCAGAGAATGCATCGCTTCTAGCTGTTACTACAGGGCTTTCCCAAAAAGGATGTGGGAGAGAATGGACCTTCATTCACATGCGTGGCTAAGGTCTGGGTTAATGTAAAGCTGGATTCTGGAACCAAAGCCTTTTTGCTGTGTAGGGAGTTTGGATTGGAAGGAATTTAAAGAGCATTAGCTGTTGCTCTTGGCAATGTTGAGCAGGATGAATCCTGCCTTCTTGACTGCATTCTCTGGGTGGTCACTGCTGTGCTGGCAGTGAGCAGCCCTGCCTAGGGCTGAGGTTTGGGTTTCCAGCTCCAGGTCAGCTCCCATTCCTCTCGCCTGTCCCTCTTCCTCAGCTACAAGCTGGTAAAGTGAGTTTCACAAGGAGAGCACAAAGGCTGAGGAGCAGCAGAGAGATCTGAAATGTGCCATTCACAGCGTTATAAATGTAATCACAGCATTACAAATACTTCCTTGAGTCAACAGGTATTTCCAGATTTGACACCCAGCTGTCCTGCTGCATCACGACTTGCCAGAGGTGAGTTTTAGGGAGCAGGCTGCTTTGTGCCCTCGTCTGTGATGTTTATTGCCATGCATCTTGTTCTCCTTAGTGCTTTTGCCCAGAATACCGATGTTTTGGAGCAGCACCCTCAGCCTTGTTCCGCCTGCAATGAAAGCATTGATTCACAGCTTATTTTTAAAGCCAGAAGGAATTGCTATGCTGATCTGCTCTGACCTCGAGCGTACAGTGGGCACAGGGGTATTTATAGCTCTGTTTACAGCATTCTGCTCTGTATACAAGCCAAATAAAGAGCAGGGTCCCTGTCCCAGAGTAGGTTTGACAGCCACTACAAGCTCAACTGCTTTATTAAGGTATTGCCCTCAGTAAACAGCAGGGCACACTAACCCTGCCAATTCCAGAGCACGTGGGCAGAGAGTTGCCCATGCACTCACTTGGATACATCGCTTTGCATACATCTGT
>NW_010408929.1:0-6021 GCF_000710305.1 Buceros rhinoceros silvestris | reverse complement strand
GCAGGAATAAGCTCCAGGTTCAAGGACAGAGATGTGGGAAATCCTGGGTCCAGCTTCAGTGCTTCTCAGTCTCCCTGCTGAGCCTCTCTTGCACCTTCTCTTGGGGGATCACCTTTCTGGTGTTCTAACCATATTGAAGCAGCCCAAAAGATGCAAAGGTCACTGGGTGAGATGGTTGACATGAGCACAGGGAATAATAAATAACTTGTAGGGAGGTGCTGGACAAGAGTACAACAGAAAGCCCCCCAACTGCAGCTGCTATATGCTCCAGAGCGCCGTGGTGCTGCATCTCAGATGTGGTGATGAACTGACCTGCCCAAAGCTCAAGCACACCAGGAAGATAAGCTGTCTGTGTGGAACTGAGGTCATTAAAATTGAAGCAATGCTAAAATTTACCTCACTTTCCCCTTGCCATGTCCTGCCTTCCCAGCTTGCAGCACGCAGCCACTGTCCAGGCCACTTGTCTTTCTCCTGTGCTAAATTCTGTTGCCTGAGCTGCTGATGTGTGGTGAGCATCCAACCAGAAACCTGAGCACTAACTGAATACATTAAGTACATAGATTAGCAAGTTTTCTTTCCTGTGTGCTGTCAGATTTCTACAGGTTAGTGTCCCACAACTGCTTTTGGGCTGCCAGTGCAACGTAAGAAGCCCTTTTCGTTCCCTTTCCAGTAACGTGGCAATTTCAATATTTCTTAGAGTAGGATTATCCTAGCTAAATTTTGTTAGTGTTCAGATGGACCTGGGTGTCCTGTCGGGTTCGAATTCCCCTAAAAGCCTGCCTTTTTCACCGGACTGTATTTGTGAGCGGACATGTAACTGACTGTAATATCGTTCATCCTGCAGATGAAATCCCGAAGAGGGAAAGTAATTGCCTTTTCACATGCAGAAATGGTAGAATCAGCTGCAGCTAATGGTTTGATAGTTAAGAGAATCAGTTATTAATAGTTCTGCATGGAGGCAGCACAGCCACCGAGGCCCTTGCAACCGCCAATCTCATAATCTTGCGCTTGGGCAAAGTATATGCAGTTATCTCTAATCTGGCCCATCTCTCCACAAGCAGCTCACCCAGCAGAGTCAACAAATTGCCTGGAAATGTCGTCATCGGGCTTCATCTGGCACTATCTCTCCTTCCGTCTGGGTCATTGATTTCCTCATCTCTTCTGCCTTAAAAGTCACATCGTACGCTAAATTGCTGCTCTCCAGTACTGAAGCAGCTGCACTGTGCTTTCCCTGCTCAACACCAGCAGCTTTCAGCCTCTGAAGTGTCCTTTGCTGCTGCTCATATGAAGACCTCCTGAATATGTCTCAAGTGGCCTCCTTGCCTGCTACATAACAGCATGCGCTCTGCCAGCTTTTGTTTCATCACAAGAGAGCGTAGAGCTGTTCTGCTTTCGGAAATTGAGTAAGATTCGGTCTCCTTCCTACAATGACTCAGTGTGCCGGAGAAATGACTCCTGCCTTGTACAACAGCTACTGCAGAGCTCTCAGAGCTGAGCCAGCCTCTGCTGGCCACCAGCTGTCCTCCGGAGAGGCCCTCTGCCAGCAAGACACTGGGGCAGCTCCACGCTCTGGTCTTATGATTGCTAAACATGCCGTCTGTTGATAAAGAACATAAATGCCTGAAGGTGCAAGAACCAGCAGCTGTTGCAGGGTCACCTCAGCTAATTCAGTCTTTTCCTCTCTTCTTTGCCCATGTCCCTGTGGCCTTTAAACACCACCCTTTGGATTTTGAGTAGGTAGGTATCTCTGTGCAGCAAACTCATGCTCAATCCTCATTGCAAGAGGTTCCAGGATCAGATTTTCAATGTGTGATTAAGCCCAGAGAAGTGATTCTGTGAGAGATAAAGTTCTGTCTGGCTACTCACTGATGCTGTGGTCGCTCTGCTTGCACTGGTCTGACTTTATTCCCAGTGCTGGTCTGCTGCCGTCATTAAATCGTCAGATTAAATCACTAAGATCCTGTATCAGACCTATTTGCTGAGCTGATGTCAGCTCGGGCAGCTAAACTCAAACTTTTGGCTACTGTAGGTTTGCACAGCTATTCCCAAGGGATCTAACCTGGCCAGCAGAAACTCACTTTCCTTGTCTTTTATTAGGAGTATAAAGTCCCACCTTTCCTCAACACTTGTAAGCTGAGTGCATCTGACATGGAAATAAGCATAAGATGGTGAGGTCTCCAATGTGAAGCCCTTACTCCTAAATTAATGGTGATCTTAATGGGAATAATTTCATTGAAGGGAAGTGTCACGTAAAATGAGTCTATTTCCTTAGGGAAGTGTGTTCTTTTATAAAACCCTGCTGATCCTTGTCTGTCTAGAAACCAAACTGGCAGTCTCTTTGTTTCACAGGCAAATTCCTCATCCTAGGCCTGGAATATATCCAGAAAAATATTCCTAGAGAATCCCGTTATAAATAACCTGGAGGGGGGATGTATTCTGTGTATCCTTCCTGAAACAAAGAGTGGCAGGCTGCAAAAGCATATGGAGAAAGAGCTGATCTCTTGTACTAGGGGAGGAAAAAAAAATCTTGATGTTCTAAGTGTGTGCTGGGGTGAGTCACATGGAAGGCAAATTGAGATAAGAGCAAAGACTGCTGAAAGAAAACTACTGATTTTAATCTCTGAGTCCCCATTTACGGGGTCTTTGCTGTAGACGTAAAAGCGCTGCACTTCCCTGTAATGCCTCCTTGTTAAAAGGTGCAGCACCAGCAGCTCCCCTGAGCTTTCAGTCTGTGTCCCCACCGTATGGATTTTTACGTATAAAGCCTCCCAGCAAGTGTTTTTTTGTGTGACCTGTTTCTAGAGGTCAGCCTGTCCCAGCCCTGTGCAGCCACACCGTACCCTGTCTTGAGCCATTCTGGCTCTTCAGCAGTCACATGTGAACCTTTATCGGGTTTATGTAGTTGCATGTGAATATCACTAGATGTCCTCTAGTCTAAGTAGCTTTATGGTCGTCTCTGCCAAGCACCACACAGAAATTCACTGGAATCAATCTCAGCTGTTTAAGCTGACTTTTTAAAATAGCTTCCTTGTTCCTAGTCCATAGCGGTACAGCAACGTTCCTCATCCATAGCCTGAAGGAGTGATCTGCTGCCTCCGAGGGACTGGGCTTATGGTGGCAACAAAGCCATTGTGTAGGTTTCATGCAGATTTGGAGCTCTCTGGCACTCATAGGAGCACCTCAACTTTTTCCTTTGTAGCTCATTTGAGACTGAGCCATCAAGGCAGGGCTCAGGCTTCGGTCTCCTTGTGCTCTTCTCCAAATTCAACACCAAAGGGCAGGGCAGTGGGGCTCAGCTCTAGCAAGATCTGATCCGGTGCAGGATGGTGCATGCGTGGCAGCAGGGTGCAGTCAGGTACAGCTCCTGCTCCAGCACAAGCCAGCTGCCCTCCAGGCAGTGATGCCAGCAGCGCCTTGGGTTAGCTCATGAGAGGACCCCCGCCTGTCCTCAGGCCCCATCTCCACCCTCTTCCTTCTCTGCAGTGACCTCTTATCCCTGGCTACGTAGCACCAGCAAGACAAAAATCTTACCCATTGCACTGTTGCTGCAAAGAAAAAATTGCTTTCTTCGTGCAAATGGTCCTTGCCTTGCTGCCGTGCTGAGCAAGCCACTGTGCTCGCAGCCACCCGATAGGGACCTCAGCTCCCTTGCAGCGTGCCAGGGGCGGGTAAGGGAAGCGTCCCCAGCCAGCCCCCAAGGCGGCTGCCAGCAAAACAAGCCAAGAGGCTTGTGCTGCGTTAACCCGCTCAGCTTTAATATGGGACACTAAAGAGCAACATTCATCTAGTCCTAATAGTGAAATATCATGCTGTATAAATAAAGCATCCTCTTAGCCAGAGACAGTTCGCCTGAAGTATAGTCTGACTTGACCTGAGGCTGTACAGTCACTTTAATCTGTTAAGTGAAGCTGAAGCAGTAGAGAAGTTGTGTGCTTGAAGTTGTATGGGGGAAAATGCTGGCTGAAATTTTAAGGCAATTCTTTCTTTTATCTTTGTATTAATTTCTACAGTTCGAAGCATTGCCCATCCTGCACTCACACCCCCCTGGTAAAGGGCTGTAGGGTGGGGAAGCTCTTCATACCACCTCCTCTGCTGTTAAACTGAATGTGAAGTTTTGTTTGAGGGTTCCTTGGACTCAGTGGGATAAAAAAAATGCACTTAAATAGGAGTTGTATTGTGTAAGAGCTCAACCACAGCAGCAATTCCCCTTTAGCAATGTTGTTAACTAATACGCACTACAAGAAATTTAATGCTGCTGCAGATACTGGCTGGAATTGAAAGCAGAGTTTTTGGCTTTCCTCCTTACACAATTTTAATATTTCTTCTGGGCAGGAAGGCTTCTGAGAACTGAGGAATACCCTGGAGACCTGACATGCAGGAGCCAGGCCACGGACTTTTTGTTCCAAACGTTACTGACTTTGGTATGAAATGAGTCAGATTTTCAGGTTTGGGTGTCTGAATATTGGGCTTGGTTTGGAGATACGGTTATCTCCACAGAAACAGAAATGTGCCTGCTCTGAAGGGTGATCTGGTTAAGATGCACAAGTACAAAGCTGGATGCTCACATTTAAAGATCTAAACCTAAAACCTTTGGCCTACCAGTCCCAGGACTGCTGTGTCCCCAGCATTTAGGGACAACATTTCCACACCTTCAAGGGTGTATAAACGATTTGCTGTGTTTTGAAACTCCCTGAAGGATACTGCTCACCAACAGCTTTGCCAGAGCTGCCCTCGCTGCTGGCAAGGTGTGCTGATAGTAAAGAAACAGATTTCTTGTAGCCAGCCACCGCCCGGCTACACTGCACAAAGCTGCCGATAGTGTCTGCCTTCAGGAAACTGAGGAGACTGTTTTGTCCCGGAAGGAAAATTTGTGGAGGAGCTGAGTTTTCACCAAACTCAGGTGCAAACCTGTGACTCCTTGTTGTCAAAGGCAGGTCTTACAAACCCAGCTGTTGATGGATGTGAATAAAAAGCCTCTGTCCTGCGGTTTGGTCAGGAAAGCTTGCAGGGGCTCTCCTTGACGTGTCTCCTGTGTCTCAAGGCAGGGTGAGATTGGTGAAGAATTTGCAAGGTGAGCTGGCACAGGCACCGTGGCCAGGCATACTGTGGCTACTTGCTGTGGTCCCTCTCACCTCCTCCATGCCACTGGACCAATGCAGATTTTGAGGCAGAGACTTGTGTATCTTGCTTGGAAAATGGCAGCATGCTCCTCTCTGCATCTCAGTTATGTGGGAAAGACAGCGTGGAGGCTCTCTCACTTCGTGCAGGCTACAGACTGCCTCGGGTAGAGGTTTTCAGGGAGTACTGGGGTGTACGTAATGCTGATTTGTCACGGGAGGGGAGCCGGCGCTGTTCGCTTGCCTGTAAGAACCAATTTGAGTCATATACACCTGCTTTGCAAAACAGCCCGGAGGTGGTCCCTGATGCTGCAAGGTGCCTAAATGCAGCTCCCTGAGCTGCTCTGGGACCTTGGCGTGTGCCTGAGTGCCCTGCAGAATTGTGCTCAAGGTGCTCCCTTGTAGGTAGAACCAGTCCTTACTGACAAGGATTATTCTCACGTAGATGCTGCCTGCATCCTCTGCGAGGGCAGCGTCCATACATAAACAGGTGCACACACAGTAGCAGGACTTCGGCCTCTGTAAGCTGCACAGGGAAGGTGCAAGGTGGCAAAGGAGCCTGCAGGTCAGATGTGAAGTGCTGCTTTGGTTCTGTCTCCCAGTGCAAGGGCACAAAGAAGAGGCAGAGAAGTAACCACTGCTTCCCTGAAGTCCCATCTAGGATGAGCCCTCGTCTATCGGACACAAATTCTGTTATTGTGGTAAAAGTTGATGTATTTCGTACGAACACCTATACACGTGTGAGCACGTAGAGCAGCTTGTTCTCCACAGCGCGGTGTGTGCCGTGTCCATGTGGCACCAACTGCGGTTGTATAATCCCGTGCCCTCCAGTTGCTTCCCGGTCCACCAGGCTCCGGCCGCAGAGAAGCGGTTGCTCGCTCTGCTCCTCCTCCTCTTCCTCGTT
>NW_010408928.1:0-441 GCF_000710305.1 Buceros rhinoceros silvestris | reverse complement strand
AGCTCCTTTTACTCCAGCTTTTGCACATGGGCATTAGTATTAAACAGCACAAAATTGTTGGAGTTAAGTTCAAAATACATTTGTGTTTTTAATGTCTACGTATTTCTCATGAGTGATTCGTATATTTTATTGTAAAATAAGTGAAATGGGTAAAACTGGGTAAAACTTCCTTCATTGTTTGTGTACAGTTTGGTTTCTCAAATGTGACTCCAGACACAAACTAGTGTTTGAGAAGACGGATGAAGAGCATTCAGTGTGATGGAAAGAAAAAATCCTAACACGTTATTGCCAGCACTTATCTGTGGTCTGTGTGAGGAGGGTAGGGAACTGGTTTTTGTCAGTGTTGTTATATATTTTTGACTCTTTCTAGAGTAAAATGAAACGGTCTATGATTTTGCATGTCTCTGAATATATAAGCAAGGAAGTCTGCAGACTGTAACT
>NW_010408927.1:0-14582 GCF_000710305.1 Buceros rhinoceros silvestris | reverse complement strand
TGGCAAGACAGCTCTGGCCAAGGAGGTCTTCGGGGAGACGCTGAACGAGAGCCGCGATCCTGACCGCCCTCCCGAGCGGTACACTGCCCGCTACTACCTCAAGTTCAACTTCCTCGAGCAAGCCTTCGACCGGCTCTCTGAGGCCGGCTTCCGCATGGCTGCCTGCTCATCCACCGGCACCTGCGCCTTTGGCCCCGAGCAGGGCGGTCCGGCTGATGACAAGATCTGGACCAGCTATACTGAGTATGTCTTCTGCCGGGACTGAGCATCCGCCCGGCCCGTGGTGTGGGGATAAGGTGGCAGCTCTTGCACAACCTTGCACCCACGGTCCCCTCCCGGTCCAGAGGAAGGAGGACATGGAGGGGGGCTGTGTCCCTCTGTGCTTTCCTCACCCCAGTGCCTGCCTCCACGCACAAGGCGGGTCAGCTCCAGCGCAGCCCCCACCCCTCCTGCACGCACCTCCCCAGGGACAGGAGGTCACTATGTTGTGCCTCGGCCGCCGTGTCCCCGCTTGGCCACCATGTCCCTGCTCGGTCATCATGTTCCTGCTCAGCCACCGTATCCTGGCTCATACCATTATCCTCCCTCCCATGCCTCCCAGTAGCTGTGTCAGTAGCAAGGAAGGAGAGAGGTAGTGGGAGTAGGCTTGTGTGTGCGCCCAGCCCCTGCCCCTCTCTGTGCGCAGGAGCTGAGGGATAGCTCTGTCAGGGTGGGGTGTTTTAAAAGCCACCCATTTGGGTGTTGAGGAACTTTTCAGTTGCTGTTCAGAAACTTCTGTTGAAGATGACATGACAAATGACTGTCTTTTCTCATCCCCATACCCTTAAGAGGGATTTCGCCTTGTTGGGCAGACCCATAATGGTCCATTTTCTCTCCCCATTCCACCAAAGTGATGCCCGTCTGTGAAGGACCATCACATAAGAAGTGATTCCTGACTCTGAGGGGTGGGAATTCCAGCTCATACTTTATCTGTAGAGATGAGTAATTTTGCAGAAGGCGTGTGTGTGGCCCTTCATGACTGGTTGCATCCATCTCCCCTCTCTGCTCCCTATCTCTCTGAACTCCCTTCTCTGAGCTGTTAAACTGGGTCAGACCCTGAACAGCAGGCTCGTAAGGCTGGTGTGAAAGGACAGGTTCGCTGTATAACCAACCATGTGAACTATAAAGTGTCCTCAGAGACATGTGCTTATTCCCTTGAGAGGAAAACAATGACGCTTTGAAAAATTGAAGTGCTTGTGAATTGTAACTTTCATGAGTGGTGTGAAGTCCTTATAATTCTCTGGAGGTTACTGTCAATAATATGCATAGAAATCTCAATGCATATTTCCTCAAACACCCTAAAAACGATGGGGGTGAGATGAAGCCAGTCTTGCCACAGTGAAGCTAGGGCCTGTTTCCTGCGAAGCTGAAGTCACGTATGTTGGATTAATGTAGATGTGCATTATAAGTGTAATCAAGAGCACCCTGCTCGTTACTTTAAGTTTTGTCATGTTAGTGCTGTAAAACTTTGAACCCAACAAAACTGATGCTGAAACCACTTTTTAAAGAACCAGTTTCTGAGTTTTCATGGCAGTACTACCAGGGCAATGACACTGCTGAGAGTTAAATACCTCTTCCTAGACAAATTTAGTGTTTCTTAGGGTTAAGTCCCATTCTTACAAAAACAAGAGGGTTGCCAACTTTCTCCAGGGGAAGTTGTGCTTTCTAAGCTGTATTTGATTTATGCTGTGTAACAGTCTGTCTTTCCCAGAGGAAGCAGCTATAGCTTGCTTTGGAACAAATAATCTCAGCAGCAGGTTTTACAGTAGGGAAGACTGAGCAGCTCTTTCTAATAAATTTGTGAAGATTGTAGTGGTAAAATGCTCTTTTCTTTAAAACCTGAACTTGCCCATTCAGACTTTCACAGAAAAATATCCTAAATGTATCTGAAGCGTTGAAGAATTTAGTGGACAATATCAAAGGCTTGAAGTTACATTTTTAAACTCTTGAATAATAAATTGTTCTAACTCCAAATTTAGAAATACTGCTAGCACTCACTTGTATTCTAACCAAAGACTTTCACAGAAGGGTTTTATTTTTAAAACCTTAATTCCTTTGAAAAGAGCTAGAGCTACACATGCTGAGTCTCTGTGTTTGCCACTTGGTCTTTCATTAAGTGCATGTACAACCACATTAAACTGGAAATAGTTTGCATCGCCATGTTTTTTGTTTTATATTAGTGAGGTTGTTTATCAATGTGATTAAATGGAAGATGCGCAGACAAAAGCGCTGGGTGTTGTCCAGTTGTAGATAGTTGTATAATGGATTATTTTTTAAAGGAGAGAAATGTATACCTGCCAAATTAGATGAGCAATAAGAGTGAGAGGCCAATACACCTAAAGACAGAATGAAACCTGTTTGTCCTATGCCTTACTCTGAGACGATTTCTTTGTGCTTAACTTATTTATACCACAAGTGAGAGGATGTTGACCACAGCTACTAGTTCTTTACAGTGCTGTTCTTGAGAATAATGACCGTGTTTTTCTAGTTTCTGTTAAGTAATTCTGAAGTACGTTTTTTAAGATTTTGTATAAAATCAGTTTTCAGTAAAGTGTTCAAATTCGCTCTAGGTAGCTTTTTTTTTTTTAAGAATCTGGTGGCTTACTAAATCCATCATAGGAGCTAGGAATAGAGGCAGTTTTAAATTGAACTTGTGATTTAGTGTACATATATATACAGTATATAAACATTTTACACGAATCATTTAGTTTTTTAATCATTTTAGTGCTACGGAATTTCATAATATATCTAGCTAAACATTTATGTATTACACTATGTACATAATATGGCAATGTTTTCCTGGTTTCCGATACCTGTTTCTATGGAAAAACTGAATATGACTCTCAGCTTGTAGAATTAAAATTGATCACATATTTGCTTGAACCATAACTGAACTTGCAGGTGGCTGAATGCATCTCTAAAACAAAGATTGCCTGTATTTTGATCAATGTTTGTCTATCCATTTGCTGGCAGATGACCCAGAAAGTCTCATATTTTCAGTAAAAATGTGAAAAATGTAAAAAATAAAAACATAAACTGATGATTTTTTAATCTTTGTGTTTGTACTAGAATCTCTAAGTGTTATTTGCATTAGGAAACGGGGCCCTTCATCTACTGGTAACACATTACATTTGGGCTTGATATGATCGTGCCATAAATGTAATAGTCATCTGATGGTTTGCCACAGAAGATGATACTTTTCTTAAACATTACTTGGTAATTTCAGTAAAATTTTATAAAGATGAAATGCCAAGGGAAAGTAGCTGAGTTTTTCTGGTCTCTCGTATTGAGAGCTCAAAGAATGGATAAACACAAAGATTCTGCTAACCTGTTGACATGCAGAAAGTAAAAAATCTAAAGGCACAGTACTGGAGTCCTGTGTACATTTTGTATCTGGTGTTGGTCACAATTCATGTACTTATGGATGAATGCAGTAGCATTTACAAGTACTATTAAAAAAACAAAGGCAGTCTTTCTTTTAATTAAAAGTTAAGGCATCGTTCTTTTCAGTGATGCATATCAATCATAAAGGGTGACTTGGCAGATGGTTGATAGGATGTTTGTATTTTTATACATGTAGATAACGAGCCACTTGTTCATTCTTATTTTCACATGTATAGCGATGAAAATAAACATCCTCCTAGGAAAACGTTGCATACCAAATTAAATTCTTGTTCTTGAAATATTAACTCAGTTGTGTGGTTTATGCTGTCTTTTTTACTCTTGGTAAAGGTGTCATTAGCTTTGCTTTCTCTTCCACAGTATCATATTCATAACTGTAGCAAAGACTCTAAGCTAATATGTAAAGCAGAATCATCACGTGTAGAGGGATCTCTAGTAACACCTGGGGCAAGATAAATAGAAATGTGTAATGCTGAGGCTTCATACCTCCCTTTTAAGTGTCACAGAGAATTTTTGTAGTACTGGGCAGTATAAATCAGTCCTTGGGAAACCCTACTGATTAAACAGCTTAATTTAAATAGCACAGAATAATTGCTGAAATACAGTGTTGATGTCTTTTATGAAGCCAGAGAATAACAACATTGGATGTAGTGCTCATTTAATGAAAGAAACATGAATACCTAAGGAATAGATAATCCGAGAGAAATGCATTTAGAAATGCTATTGAGGAACAGAGGGGTGATCTTGTTAGCTACCCTGTGATCTCTGGTGGACTATTATAAACCGGATGGTTTATAATAAACCTGTGGTCAGTTCCATAGAAAGTTAGTAATGAATTGCTACTATAATCCATGTGTGTGAAGCACCTGTATATTTAATAGATCTTTCGTGGGTAGCATAGTTATAATGCAAAGCAACCAGCTGAAGGAAGTTTAATCAACTGTTTTCTTTGACAGCTTGATAGTATTTGAGAGCTTTTTTGTCATGCAATAATACAAGAAAGGAGGTTGTTCCATGGGCAACAAAACTTGGAGACTGTCTTTCTGCAGGCTTAGGTCTCATTTCCTTTATATTACTGCTTTAATTGCTCGGCTCACCCCCATCTCTTTCAGTTCACTTCTACTAGGCAAAAGACAGCACATTCTTTGGCAGAGCCAGCTTCTGCTATGCTGAAGGTTATGGCTGGATTCTACTTTTCTCCCTCAGTGAACTACAGATTTTTTTTCCCCTTTCCTTTACCCAGCCAGCAGTTTTCATGGAATTTGTAAGAAAGTAACATCTGCAATGTTTTTTAGTTTTTTTGATTGTGTTTGAAATTACCTGTGTACTCAGAAGTTGTTAAGGAGGACAGATGTCCATCCAAACAGATGATGCAAGTGTAAAAACCTTATTTCCTTAGGAAACAAGGCTAACAACAAATTACTGTAATTAATGCCTGGCACTGTCTATATAAACCCATTTGTCAAAGGAGGACAGAGTAGTCCGAGTGTACTAAATCCCTGTGGACTGAGGAGGTGAGCAGTCACGCTTACTTTTGTGACGCTGGTCAGTCAGCCAAAGGAATGGGTGGCTAGAATGGCTTGAACATACTTTCAGCCTCCAAATTTCTGCAGTGGTTCCAAGTGTAGCTTGAACAGCTTTGAGCCCTTTTTGACTGCCTATCTTAAACCCGTCTGTTGGTACCTTTGCTGGAGAAACTTTTTGTTATGAATATGGAGCCTTTAGACTCCTCCTGCCCTCTTGGCTGGCAGAAATGGATCAAAATGTGCAGGAAAATATTTTCTGAAGGCTGGATTTGACTCAGGTTTTTTTTTTTTTGTTGTTGTAGGAAATCTTCAGCATAGTTGTTAATGAAAAATAGTGGAAATGCATTATTTATTTAGAAAGTACTACTGTGTAGGCTTATGAGACTGAATGCTAATTGGGTTCTTCATTAAAATGAGCTGCACACATTTTCCCCTTGCAGTGAACTGTACTAGATGTAAGGCTCTGGTGCTAAACAAAGTTCTTATGTATGATTGAAGATGTCTGTTGGAAATAATGCAGCGCAACTGCTGAGACAGCTGAAACCATAGTCAGTCAAATTATCACATTTCTTCCTTGTTCTGCTCTCCACTGTGTTCAAACTGGAATAAAATTAAGCTCTGTTGTGCATTTCTTGCTCTAAAAGTTTTTTAGCACATACTATGGAGTATTTGATAATTCCATCAAAGCTGTTGGCAACAGAGAATCAGGGTTTTGAAGTAGATCTATTTCCTTGTGAAGAAATAAGAGCTAGGAAAAATCTGCACAAAAAGGGAGCAGCCTCATGCAGTTTTGGGAAAATTTCTTGCTGTCACAAAAGATACAAGATATTTTTCTCTCCAATCCAAATAATACGTTCACACATTACTCTTATCTTGCAAGCCCTCTCCCTCCTCCCCCCCTTAAAACTATAGGCCTTGATGTCATTCGTTTGTTCTAGGTCTTATTTGGTATCCGAGTGAAAGACATTTTGTACTTCTCCTTCAAAAATTGTTTAGCTGCTGGGAACTGACAGTGTTAGCAGCACACCTTGCTTAGGGAGATGGGCAGATGTGGGTTAATATTTTACCATTCTTCGTTATTCAGCATAATATAGAAGGGAGGTAAGCTCAAACAGAAGCTTAAAGGAATGAAGGAAATGTGTCCTGTGATGTCAGTATGCAGATGATGCCTGGCTCCATATAGCCTCTGACTTGGCTTTTGCAACTTAACAATTTTCTCAGACTAGAATTTAAGGCAGTGTTAACTCACTGAAGTTTAGCTACAAAGGATGTGAGAACAGCATATCCAGACTGCAAGAAAAACACCAGATCCATTGATAAAGAGCATTTGATTAATTATATTCCTTTGTCATTTTGAGGAAAAGCCACAATCTGGTTAGTTTATTGAGGAGCAAGCTGTGTTGTAAAAAGAAAAAAATAAAATAAAGGAAAAGCTCCTTCGTCCACTCTTCTCTCTGTGCACATGTTCTTCGCGAGGGAATGTGGTGCTGGAATCATGGGAATGACCTTTCTTTTAGAGATAACTGCAATAACTCTGAATACTGCCACCTCAGTTTTGATTCTTTTTCTGTTTGTGGTCGAACTTCAGGGTCACACCAGCACTTAATAAAGAGTCCCTTAGAAAAGCATATTGTCATAACTATGTAAACTTCTGTAGATTTGGATGTAGTTTCGTTTTGACTCAGATTTTCCAAATAGCTTAGTGACAATCTCCTCATATTACAGCAAAGTCTGAGATTATTAAAAGCCTGAAGTTAAAGTTTTTTTTCCTTTAAAAGGGCAGAGACTGTTCCTGGAATGTGACTCTTTCTTTTTTTTTTTTTTTTTAAATCTGTAGTCTTGTACAAACACTCCTGATTGCCTTCACATTGTAAAATTCACTTCAGTATCTTCCTACGGCTGATGGCTCAAAGCTCGAGTATTTCAGAGAGCTGCAAGGACCAGGAGGTCTTGCAATGACTCACCATGGCAAACCCTTCCTGCCATGGTTTCTGCTCTGCTGTGATCAGAGCCAAGCTGGGTGGGCAGCTGGGTCACAGGCTCCAGGATGATACACCAGTCCTGATCACAGCTGCATCTTCTGCCTTGCTTCCTTCCTGGTCATGACCAAGGTGGCTTGGTAGGACCTGAGCCAGCACAATCCTGCTGCTGGCACCTTGCCTGAATAAACGAGCAGCATTTGTATTCTGGTGAGCTCCGCGTAGTCCAACAGCCACAAATTGGCAGTTCTCCTCTGCTAGACTTCTGACCCACTTATTTCCGGGGTTTTCTTTGACAGTCTGTATGTTATCTGCTGTCTCAGGGTATGGTTGGAACACAGGAAAGATGTAGCTGTTTACAGTAGGCTGCCTAATAGCTTCTCTGCTGTGGTGCTAAAGGGATGATAAAGACAAGTTGGTTAAAATAGTTTTACAGTTCCTTAAAATTTTGTGGTCTGAATAAACCATGAAAAGTGCAACATAAATTATAATAAAACTGGGTAAAGGCACATTTTCTTTTATAGGTGAGAATGATGGCTTTATTGGTTTTGCTGAAGCACTAGCATCTTTATCCACTTGGACTTGTTTGTACCATGTAAAAGGCTAGAGGGGACTCAGCTGCAAATAATGGGGCCAGTTATATTTCTCTAGAAAAAATTAGAGGATGAGTATATGTATTCAAATGCCCTAGCGTTTCTGTTTCTAACAGAAAAGTTTGTAGGTTACTTGCACATTATGAGATTGGATGTTCTTCAACATATCACCTCCTAAGGTCTGAGGTCAGAAAAAAATGTCCAGATCACCTAGTCTGCTGTTCCACGTAGCATACACTGCAGGGCTTCCCCAAATAGTCTGTAAATCAGGCAGTGAAATCTCTTACACTGTCATCTAATCTCATGGAAGATTCTTCTGGGGAGAAAGGAGACAGCACAGTGCTCGATTAATTGTTCTACTTTGAATGTCACTAGATTTGGCTTCCACCCAGATGGGTCTGTAATGCCTTTTTACCAACACAAAGCTGGAGAGCGTGTAGGAGGGTACGTATGGAGGCATTTCATTTGACGTAAATCTGGTGACAAACTGTCCTGGCTTTTCCTTCAGTTCCCCACCACTCATCCCTGTAACCAGTTTTGCGTTTGCACTGCTTATGTGGCCATGGGGTGAGCCAGTCCAGGGTCCTGGTGCAGATGAAAATCTTAAACAAGCAAACAGAAAATACAGGTTAGCTGTCAACCAGAGCAGCTCCCTGAACTGGCTCACAGCCCAGTTATTTGTGCCAGTAGAAATGGTCTGATGACTAAACAGAGTGAGCTCCTGTGGTCTGTCAATACGTCACGTTTTTTTAGTCCTTTAGTCATCTAGTGTCTCTTCTCTAAATCCTCTTTGATTTATCAACACCATTTGAAGTGTTGATTTCAGATACTGCTTGTTCTAGTAAGGGAATGCACTAAAGCAAAGTAAAATTTGTCTGTCCTGTCCTCTGGTTTTTCCATTCATCTGTCCAAAGTTTGCATTGGTATTCCCAGGGGTTTAAGCATCACTGCAGTTTAGGTTCAGTAAACCACCACGGTGAGCACCTGTCCCAAACGCTGTCCCAATTACCAGTCAAAATGCATGGCAGTGTATAAGGTGTTTTCTTATTACACGTTACACCCACAGTTTAACTTCTGACAACTAAATAGCCTTAAAGAAACAAAGCAAAACTAATACAAGAAGACCTGTTTTCTGTACATCAGCGTTGACGGACATTACTGTGTCACATGGATGTTCATTATCATTTCTTACTAGTTATTTCATTGGATAGATAGGTTTCAACTGGATAAATGAATGGCCTAGGAGTGACATCAGGTTGGCTGGCCTGACCTTCCCAAATTACCCAATTTTTTTTTAACTACTGCCTTCAAACACAGTTTATGGTTTTTTTCAGTCCTTTGGAGCTTCCCCAGTGTTCTGAGACTTTCTGAGAAGCCTGCGTTAGTAACTACACAAGCTCATAACGACACCGGATGTAAATTGGTCAGACCTGATTAAGAGAAATACTTGTTGCTCATCTTTTCTGGATTAGTCTCAAAAGGGAAATTGTTCATTATTCTCAACAGACCTGCAGAGCAAAATATTTTTACTTTTCCTGAACTAACAAGCCTCCAACTTCCATCTAGTAATGAATCAATACAATTTTTCACGTTGTTTGGAATAGAATTAAATAATTTAATTTTTAATCATGCTGACTACTGCTTTTGTTTTGTTCTTTTTCCTTACTTTATTGAATTTATACAACAAAATTAGTACAGCATTTTGAATTTATAGCTCTTGATTTATCCAGGTTGTGATAGCCTTTTCTCTCCCTATTAGAGTTTACGTCTATGACTTTCTAATAGCAGCTATCTGGATTCTGTCCCAGGATGTACTGGATAACTGTAGCTCTCTTTTATCTCAATAAAAGGTGGTGTCACTGCAGGATGTACCTGACAATTTAGCAAAACCAGTGTTCTTTCTGTTACATTCAGGACTTTACATTTACATTTACATTTATTCGCTGAAAGTGTAAGCTAGAATTTAGAAATATAATATTCTTAAAGGTATATTTCTTGATAAGCAGTTAATGGGAATATACACTATAATGTTACTTTGTGTTTTGACCATTTAATTTCATTCTATCTATTGTGGTGCATGTCCAAATAATAGCTAGATGATTACCAGAAGAGCATTTTCTCAGATCTCTCCTACCACAGTTTTGACACATCTAAAATTTGCTTCTTTGTTATATTCAGTTATTGATGTTATTCCTAAGCTCTATTAACAGAGCTTGCTAAGAACATTGATGGTGTGCATTTTGGAGTGCTACACATATGGCACACAGTTCATTCCTTTGTTCTTACCTGGACTTGCACTAACCGGAGTTGGTATTTGCTTTCTTTGAGGCCCTGCTTCCAATACATTCCTCCAACCAACCAAACCAACTGAACCAACCAACTGAATTGGTGTGGAAATCAAAGAGACAGCATGGAAACTCAGCAGTGGTAGAGGTATGTGGCCAGGTAAGGGTGTCATCAGTGACAGCTTCTCAGCTGCTAGAGGCTGCATGCTTTGCCTAACCACCCCACAAACTCATGATGTGTGGAGGCTGATACTGTCTGGATAATAAACACTTGACATTACAAGTAACAGTTTGTAGTAGCTTTTCTCTTCCTTTGTGTTCATCAGGTTACTCCCCAAGACAAGGCCCTGTTGTAGCTTTAAACATAATTTTGGCTGTAATTCCCTCACCATAACCCATACAGTTGTCCTCAGCATTTTTCCATTGATAGCATCTTAAATAGCTCAATGTTCTTCCCACATTTTCATTTGCAGAATTAGATTACAGAAAATTAGAGGAAGAAATGCAGCTCTAAATTAGCATCTTTAGACAATGCAAGATTGCTTTTAACCTTAATTTTTATACCAGCTAATGGGAATAAAACAGTCACTGACTGAAATCAGCAAGTCATCCCCTTTACACGAAATAACACAAAATGTAGTTCTAAATAACTTGGTTTAAATCAAGCAAGGAAGTCTTCCTGAGGTCAGAGCGGCTCTTTTTCTGAAATAGCCATTGCCTAATACTGAATGTTTTCCCCAAGATGGAGTATGTATCGCACAGACATTTCACACACAGAAAAAGGCAGAACACAGAACAATCATTTCAGAATGATAAAATCCTCCATCTCTCTCACCCTTTCCCAAAGATTTTGTGTGTGTCCTTATGAAACTTTTTTTCCTTCTGACACATCACCAGCTAAGAAATGTATTTCACCAGACCTCGTTACACTGCTCTCATACTATAGCAATTTTCATTTTTCCTATGGCAATATACTGGCCTGCATTTTTGTTTTCCAGCTGTTACCTTGCTTAACTGAAACTTTACTTGTTTTAAATCTTTTGCAACAGCTGCTACATGTGTAGTAAGTCTACATTCTAATATATCTGATGTTGGACTTGTTGGTTTAGCTAGGGTTAATGATTTTGGCTGCTCTTTTGTGTGAAAAGTCTTCTGGCTGAGAGCCATGCTTCTGTATGTATATACACATGGCATATCTGAATTTGTGGTATAGTTGTAAGTACATAGGAATTGCCATAGCATCTCGGCTAACTGCTGCGCCCGGTCATTTATCCTCTCTGATCATGGCTGACAGTGGGTACATCAAAGGAAACGGAAAGAATCTCTGTAAAGCCCATGGAGTATCTCAGAGTACTGTGCCATAAACCCATTTTTATGGCAAAGCATTTTGCTTATGTGTTTAATAAGGAATTGTATGCTTTAATTGTACTAAGGAAAAGTATTATGCTTTGCTGATTTCTTTTCTCTAAGGAAAACTCACTGGAAGAAATGAATTTTGAATGTTTTTCTTGTTCACGTATCTGGAGAAACCTACACAGTACTGATGTACCTACACAGTACCTACACTGTACTAGCGCAGTATAAATATGATTGCACTCCTCTTTCTGCTCAGTTTCAGGCTTTGTAAAACAGCTTGCACTTCTCCCATTACATTACATTTCTCCTCTTGAAATGAAGAATTTACTCTGCAATATTTAGAGACTGTTTTTATGATTTTGACAAGAAAACGCTCTTTTCCAAAGTTATTTTGTTTATAAAAGAAAGAGAAAAAAATTTTACTTTCAGTTTTGTGAAAGACTTGGTGTTTTCCTCAGAACTTCTCATCTTTATTGTTACTTCATGAATATAATGGTTTTGATTGTTATATTTTTAGAAGATTTTTAAAATCTCCTTGTTGTCTGCTTTCAATCAAATTTCATGAGCTTACTAATTTAATAGAGGTTTTTACAGGTCCAACTAAAATCTGCTGCCTACGTTGGCTTTATGGGACCAGGCAAGTTCAAATGCGTACATAGATGCATCTACTTCATTAGTCTTTTGTTAAAATCCTCTTTCTCACCATTTCTAAAAGTTTCTGAAATTCTCTCTATCTGTAAAGGGATTGATAGTTATACTAGGGGTTAGCTCTGGCTGGGGATGGGCAAATTTTGGTGACTTACATTGCCGAAAAAATTATTTCACAATTATTTCACAGTTTTAGGAATGTAAAATTGGAAAAATAAGTAAAAATGACAGAGTCTCCAATTATTTTAGGTTAAACTAAAGGGCCTAGGGATATCAACTGCAAACAGGAGTTCTCTTACCTGCTTGCCTTGAACGGAAGAGAAAACTTGTCTGAGATATGGGAGCTCAGACTATGGCCTCTTATTGCCTCATCTGAGCTGAAATTTTGTGCCCTTGCACAAAAGGAGGAGCCCTTGCAGGTGAGTGTGTCTGCAGTCTTACCAATCCACTTTAAAGGACAAGTACACCTGATTTTTGGGGGGGAAAACTCTAAACAGGGTCACTGTACCTCCAAGCAGAGCAAAGGTCCTGCATGATCATGAGATGGATTGTAGTGCAATGCAGATGGAGAAAGTCTAGTATTACGAAACTACCTAGCAAAGGGCTCAAGTATTGGAGCTCATCACACAGCACAGGACAGCATTGCTACTGGTACTGTCTCAGCAAAGAGAGAACTGGGTCACATAAGCTCCTCTGCACAAGACCTCTATTAGGAGGCACAGACTATTATGGTGGCAAGAAGGTCTCCTGAATCACTGGAATGGATGAGGCAGGGATAAGAAGGTTGAATGGACTTGTATAAGCAGTACTTAGGATCTTTGGTGATGTTGGTTTTGACAATGCGAGCATCCATTTCCCAGATATCCTTCCTTTCTCAGCATGTGGGGAGAAAATACAGATTCCAAGCCATAAGAAAGAGCAGCGAGTCATGTTTACTAAGTATGTACTTATTTTTAGAAATACAATCAGAATTGCACATTTCATAAGTGTGAGTGCATATAGAGGCATAAGTTCTATAAGTTCTTAGCATAATTCAGTCATCCTCACACATTGTAACTGAGTGTGACCATTGAGAGAGCATCACAGTCATCCTGGGTGATCTAGATCATGCATTCCAGTATTCTTCAATACGTAAGAAGGGAAGGGAAGGGAAGGGAAGGGAACTCATCAAAATACTGAGACTGGCCAGATATACTTTTGACACTTTATTTCTGAAAAGAAATTTTAGAAAGACACACATATGAAGAAATGCTAAGAACTTCAGACAGTCTATACAAGGTATTCCAGCAAAGACAAGGGGAATAGGCATGTAGTGGTCATTCAATCCTATCACAAATGGATCACTCAGTCAGTACTCAGATTTGAGACAGCTTTGTTTGCAGATGGCTGGTACACCTATTATTTCCTAATGGCAACAGTCTATACAAGGTATTCCAGCAAAGACAAGGGGAATAGGCATGTAGTGGTCATTCAATCCTATCACAAATGGATCACTCAGTCAGTACTCAGATTTGAGACAGCTTTGTTTGCAGATGGCTGGTACACCTCTTATTTCCTAATGGCATTTAAATAGTCCTCTATTTATAAAGTGTCCCACATTGGGACATCCATGGTACAGAAGAGAGAAAGGGGCACAGCTTTGTGTTCCAATGTTTTAGCAGAGGCACTAAGTCTGTCTAAAGCACCAGCACACAGACAGCTGCCTGTACAACAGCACCATCGACTCCCACATCCACAAGTTTTTGTGATGGGAGTGCTCTCGGCATCCTTGATTTCCTTCCTCATGGGGACTAAGCTCCAGAGACGGCAGGTACACTTTCTGTCTGCCCGTACTGGCCCTGCAGAGCAGAAACATCTGGAGCCACTTTGTGGTTAGTAACTCCAGACCAAAAGCTGATCTGCAGTTCTCAATTAACCACAAAGGCAGGGAAAGGAATGACAGCAAAACGGTAAGAAAGACCACAGTTAGGTCTTGAGATCTGACATTTTTTGAGTGCACAGGGGTTTTTTTTATCTTTAAAATGCCTCATTTTTGCCATGGTGCAGAGTTCTGAGCTGTTGGGAGTATAGTTACTTAGGACAGCGATTGCTGAGGGTATCGAGTGAGGCTTTGCCTGTGAAGAAAAGATGGCATTGTCTCTAAAACCCTTCAGACTCCAGCTAGGAGAGTTGCACCTGAATTTCCATGCTCTGCTGACTCCTGGTAAGACCTGCAGATCAGCCATGCAATTTCTTTCCTCTGTTGTACCTGGCACTTGTATTTTTCCTTCTGAAAGGAGCTTGACCCCATTAGACATCATACAGGGCTAGTTATGTTAGAGCAAGAATTACAAGAAAGGGTGTTCTGCAGCGTCCTGCGTACAAGAACTGGCACTGACCAAAGAGCAGCAATGGGTGCCTCCCTTTGTGTAGTGAACAAGTTGGTTCCGCATCTCTCTGCCAAGAATGAGTTGTCGTAAATAAAAATGCAGTGGAGTAATTCAGTGCTCCCTTTCACTTCCTGTCTGCATTGTCTTTTAGAAACGATTCTCATTTACTTACTCCCTGACCTGAAGAGGAGTACAGGATGTGTAGCTGTAGCTGCATTCCAATGGCAGGCCAATACTTCTCTGGAGCTTATCTGAATTTTTTAAAGGTGCAGGGCTTCATTCCTGTACCAAAAAGGCAACGCAGCTCTGCTGGTGTTATCCACCTTCTTGCCACCCACTCAGAATCGTCAAGCAAGATAGTGACAAGCTACCACTCTTCTTTTGC
>NW_010408926.1:50951-56525 GCF_000710305.1 Buceros rhinoceros silvestris | reverse complement strand
CCTTCTTGGCTTTCTTCTCATTACTCAGTGCCTGTAAGGTCCTGGTTCTGTAGAAGCTACAGTGAGCGCTGTGAGTGGGGCTGGGCAACCCGTTCATCCGTGAGCCTCGCATGTTTCTGGACGCCTTGTCTCTTTCGTCAAAGTGTCCAAAATCAAGTTCCATAGTTTGGTGAACCCTAAAGATCTGAAGCTGAGTGGGAAGGAGATGGGGAGAGAAGGCGTGCAAAGGGACAGGTTAGAGGCCAGCAGAGCCACAATCCAGAGAGAAAAATGATGCTAACGCAAAAGCTGCGTCTGGAGCAGGACAGATGTGTTTGGGAAGCGTCCCCTCCCCTGACCCAGATTTGTATCGATTCTGGGGATTGAGGGTAGGAGGGGTCCTTACATTTTGAAAGGGATCCAACCACTGGGGGCAGGGAACACGGTTCTAGAGAGCAGTCTGCTCCTGCACCTGGGAGTTTTCAAAGTGCACTAAACTGGGACTTGGGGCCAAAGGGATACAGGGTGATCACAGCTCAGTCCCCAAACCCTCATCCAAACACCAGTTGGCAATGAATTAAACCTCTGAGCCCTGGGAGGTTTCCTTTGGCAGCAGAAAACAAGGAGATCCCAGTAAGTCAGCCCTTCAATCTGTCGAATCACGGAAGGAACCAGAGCATCTGAATGTTTAACATTAGAATAAACTGGCATTTATGAAAGAATGGTCACAGGGGAATAAGCAGTTTCTTTGTGACAGCCTGTTCAATAAGGGTTAGCAATGAGATCCAGCCCACCCTTCCCCCTATCCGCAGCCCCCTCCCAGCCCATCAATCAATTCCCAGGACCAGCCTACATCTCTAAGAAGAAATGACTGGAAAGAAAAATCTGTCGTTGAAATGAGGCTTCAATAAGCTCTTTTCAGCCTGAGTCTCCTCTGAATTGCATTTTTGCTCCCATTTAATGAGGAGGAGAAAATAAAGGGGCTATTTCCACCCTCCTTCCAGCCTTAAGGGATTTAATTGCTGGAAGTGCCCGTGCCCGAGGGACACGCCGCCCCTGCTAGCTCACCTTTCATTGTTCTGAGCACGGGGGGCTCCCAGCCCGAGCAACTAGCACAGAAAAGCTGAGACTGCCACTGACACCCAGCAAGCAGGAATTTCTGCACACTCTCTAGTTTATGCTCCAGACCAACCTTCCTCATGCACCAAACCCCAACACAAAAGGAGGAGGAACCCCCAACCCTGCAAGAGAAAGACCCTTCCACTCCCCCAGTGCAGCCAGGAACACGCAACTCACATACGGTTCTTGCATGTTAACACAGGGCAGGCAGGGGATTTACACTGGCACTTGGCAGCCAGGTATAAATCTAGGAAAAGCTGTTGCTATCACTTCCCCACCCCTTACATTTGCCAGAATGAAGCTACTTCCCTGTATTTTACAATGTCAACGTGACCTGTGCAAGAAAAAATCCTCGTGCCAAGTCTGCAATAAAGCAGAAGATGACAATGCAGGCGATCTGCTCAGAAACCCCAGGTTGGGAACGTTTTCCCCATGGTGACAGCTGGGGTAGATTCAGCCTGGTATCGTGCACTGAACAATGAAACATCCACGCAACTTCAGGAATGAATCGGAGGATGCAGCGGGCTTTAATTTTAAAATGATCTGCAGATGCTGTAAGGTACCAAGAGAAAGATCCCTCCTTTTCATCTGACATCTGTTACTTTTCTGCATGCAAGTCACTCCAAAAAGCTCTACTCACCGGTTTTCAGTGCACAGGGTGGAGATGCTGAGAGAAAGAAAACCAGGCTCACTCTGCCTTTGTTGTCTGAGCTCCAAGCAAGAAATTCCTGCCAGGGTGGATGAGACGCCTCCTAGGTCCTAGTGCCTTGTTCGATCCCTTCACAGTAACTTTGCCTCAGTGGTTTTCACTCTCATTGTCAGTCTTGCTGGTGCTGTAGTCTTTGCTGTATTTAAGAAAAAAACTGGTGTGTTCATTCCAGCTCTGGATATGTTAATAGATGAGTAAACAAAAAGTACAGAGTGGCAAGCTTGGGGTGATGTTCCAAAGGATGAAAATTTCCCCTTGGCTCCAGCTTCACCACGGAAGCATCTGGCCCCACTGAAAAAAAAAACCAACCAGAACTAGACCGATGCACCAGTATTACAGGATTATCAGTACAGGGTACAAGCTGACAGTGTGCCAAAACACTGGCATGAGACTCCTGTGTGTTCAGAAAGCAACTACCAAGAAAAGTTGACCAGTGGAACTAGGCACAGTCCTGCTCCTGTACTGGTTTTACACAGCATTCCCAGTTTACGCTGGCAAGCAGAAAGGGAGAATTCACTTGGTGGTTCTGCATGAGGTGCCCCTGAGTAATTTTTCGCCGTTAACATTGGCCATGAGCCAAAGCCAGAGCTCTGAATCCCAGTTCATTCAAATCCCCAAGGGGTTCGGGATGGAGTCATTCGACACAAGCTTAACCCAACAGATTCATCCTGGCTTATGTCCCAAACTAAGAAAAGTTTATTTTCTGTTTCCACTCAGGACTCAGCTGTTACAAATCTGTACGGGGCTCTTTCATGTTGACAGCAAAATCTTCCACCTGCTTTCTGGGTGGAGATTTCTATCCCACAGTTAGAAGAGGAGCAGCACCACTATCCCCACTCCTAACCCACTGGTGCTGGTCCCACCTTTATTTTAGAAAAGAAGGGGATTGAAATGGAAGGGTCTTCCCATCTGCAGAAGGAAATCTTTCCTAACAACGCCGTGTCTGGTTTGAATGAAAACATCAGATTTTGTCATTTTGGCACATCACAGCAGTATCACATTTACACAGAAAAAGCTAGTACTGATTCCAGCTTTGTCTGCCCTGTACAGGATAGTCCAGGCAACACTGACACAAACACACTGAAAGTCCATCTTTGTTTGCCAGCAGCTTTCACACGCGACATTTGCAAAAAGTTTCTTATTCCCTGAAGCCAAAGCCATCCTTTCACTCAAAGGCTCCTGGGCATTCTCCACCAAAGCTGCTGGCTGCTCCCATATGTGCTTGGTGGGATCACTGCAGAGGAGAGCACGGATCTGCTTGTATTCCTCAGGAATTAGCTCTGGAGAGGACCACAGGGAAGAGCAGGGTCTGTGCTCCTCAGGGCATACTATGGTAGGTCTCTGGATGCAGGTGCAAGAGGGAGGTGGAACTTCAAGCCTTGTCCTTCCCATGAGATCCCATTCCAAATTAGGTAATACCTGGCCATTCATCTTCATCTGCTTAATCTGCCCACGATTAACAATTCTTCCCTATGCCACGGTACTGCTGTAACTACAAATTTATTCATGCTTTAAAAATGTGCCAGAGATACAAATCATCATGCAGGTGCTAAGTACAGTAACAGCAAGGCTAGAGAAAAGAAAACCAAGTTCAGTGTTCAGTGGTACAGAGAGCTTTGACAACTTGGGGTGACACCTAAGGATCTGGATATTGCCCCGAGGTAGTACATATCCTGACAGGGTGATGTCAACTCACACCAGAGGAATTGTGCAACCTACTCATCTCCCAAGTTTGACTCGCATGGAGGGTTTTGAGGACAGCGAAGGGTCTCAACAGCATTAACAGATGGCTCTTGACTTCTTTCCACATCTGAGAGCGTACCCGCTGGTGAGAAGATGAAGCATGTCCACATGGATATGTCAGCTCAGGACACTGCCAGAAGCTTTTTGGAGCATGGGCACTTCCTTTTAAAAGCTGAATTACTCCAGCAAGAGACTTGGTATTTGTTCCTGACTGAAGGATAAGGTTTCTATAGCCAATGATGGTAACACTCATCTTGGGTAAAACCTCAGGGTATTGGTAAGAGGTGCCCAAATCACTTTCAGCACGGTTGTCCTCCTTTGAACCTGCCATGAGACAAGAAGGATCTCAACAGCCAGCGCATCACTGGAGGTGAAGAGCCCTGGAGGCAGACTGATGTCACATGTTCTCAGTGAAATGGTGCCATATTTGCTTCTCTTCAAATGAGAACAGGATCACCTCATACTACAGACATTGGCTGAGCTATGCAGTAAGTCCTAAAAATAAACATCGCCTTCTTGATGAACACAAGGGCCTGCTCCTGACTTCATTTCTGCTGGTCAAGCACAAGAGCTTCATCACTGGCCTGAAGGAGTTAATGCTAGTCAAAACCTATTTACATCAGGAAAGACTTGCCCCATGAGACACCATAATCTAAACCATTTTAGGCAGCATGAGTGATTGAGAATTGGAAAAAAAATTCTTCTTCCCATCAAGAATTTCATCTAGCTATAAAGGAAAGATAAATTTAGTTCTTCAGATTAAATTATCTGCTTTAAATCAGGTGAATCATCTTTCCTCCAGGAAGCCAGACTTTTGCCTGTATAACTAGATCTGTATAAAGACACGTTTGTGTCTTTATACACAACTGTGCAACTGTGATACTTTGGAAAGGGACAGACTGCAGGTAAAAGGGATTCCGTGACTGCTTTGCACTAAGGTCACATACACCTAGAAAATCCAGTTTCTAGCATCAGCAGCAGCTGCAGTCTGAAGTACTCTCCATGTCAGTGCCCACTTGCTTTGCTATACATCACCCTGACTTCTATAAAAAGTGGCATCTGAGTTGGGGTGGTAAGTAGCTGCACCAAGATGAGAATTCTGGAAAAATTTAAATTGAGTGATCACTGCTTTGGAAGGAAGTCTTGGATCAACAATTTCAAGTCAGTCTATTCAGATGCACATTTTAATGACATTTCTTATTTAACCTCTGTTCTTCTGGACTGCTTTGAAAATGTCATCACTGATCACTGCTTTCAAAGGTTTGCTTGATGCAACCTTCATGCCAAAACCTTCCAAAATGTCAAATTGCTATTTCAGGGCTCTGTCAAATGTGTCAAGGCAGTCAAAAATTAAAGCCCATAAAGCCAGTGGCTCAGTCTTGACCCTGTAGAGCAACAGGCTTTACACCTGAATCTTCAGAAGAGCTGACAGTTCATCAAAGATTTATCCTATATCACCCTATAGAGTTAAGTCTCTCCTACATAACACTATGAGCTAATAAGCAATGGGGACTTGGCAGACTTTCACCACTTAACATTTGTTTCCTTTGGAGATTTATTTTTATATGGACCACACACATCTGAAAGTCTTTTAAATACCAATGCTAGTGTGCCAAAGTCAGCTCAGCTGCTGGGGAGGGAAGGGTGGAGGAATACCTCCACAGCACAGCTTCACCACTCCAAGCCTTGTAACCATCTGCAGAGGCTGTGCAGACCCTGAAGTCAGAAGGCTGGACCCTTCTACAGCCTGAATCACTGCAAACCCCAGGGAGCAGCAGGGATAAAGGTTTCAGTCTAGGGAAGGAGGGTGGAAGCAGCAGCTGGGCTCCAAGACCTCCTCCAGCAGCTGGCCAGTGTGGGGCTCCTCACCCGAGCTCCACAACTCCAGTATCCCTTGTATAAGACCTGTCACTCCTCCAGACAGAAGCTGTGCTGAGTCCATGCATTTCTGCTGCAGCTCCAGACCCTTGGCAGATGCCCTCAATCTCAGCAGATGACTTTGGCTTCAGATAAGCTCCTGCTGA
>NW_010408926.1:32705-50872 GCF_000710305.1 Buceros rhinoceros silvestris | reverse complement strand
CTGAAGTTTGGGAGAAAGAGGCCTTTACATCCTCTGAGGGATCAACAGGAAGCAGATTACAAGTGAAAAGGCCATTTCCTGTGCTACTAAGCCCTTTGTAAGTGTTTGGAAACAAAAAACCTCATTATGAGCTGCATTATGAACTCAAGACATTCAACACATCCAGATATGAGAAAGCACTAAAACACACAACAGTCATCCAGAAGAAAAATACCTTTTGCACTAGATTTCTTCTGGCTCCCTCCCCTCCCTACTACAAGCAAATTACCACCATCAGTAAATCTTTCCCAGCTGAAAATTTCCCGATAGTAGAACATTAAGCACCACACTCCATGATAATTTGGGTAAATCCTGCCAGACCCGGTGAGTTCCACAAGCTCAGTTCTGGTGGCAGTTCAGTGGCAGCATTTTCCCTTAATGGCAATTTGCAAAACTTGCAGAAAGCCATGGAAACGTCTGCCACGTGCATTGCCTGTACCCTGGGAGACATGCAGAACCCCACAGAGCATGCGAGTACATTTTTGCTGACCAAGTTATGTATGATATATGGTCTGCGAGTCCCAGCCAAGGTCATGACGAATGGAACCACAAGAAATCCAGATGTCTTCTTTCTCTGAGGCTGTCCATGGGCTGAGTTGAAGCAGTTAGGAGACTCATGACCAAGAATTTAATAACTGCTTGATAATTTCATTTTATACAGTAATTCTAACTACATGAGTGCCAGCCTCTCTCAAAATACCTACTGACTGTAACATTGGTTTGAAGGACTCTCCTGATGGAATATTAAATGATGGAAAGGAAAAT
Organism: Buceros rhinoceros silvestris; assembly: GCF_000710305.1. NCBI lineage: Eukaryota > Metazoa > Chordata > Aves > Bucerotiformes > Bucerotidae > Buceros > Buceros rhinoceros. The sequence goes on along the minus strand of NW_010408926.1, from coordinate 50,068 downwards.
CCCATCAAAGCCATCACAGGGGATCATGTCAGGTTCAAGTTGGAAATGCAAAGATATTTCCTTTCAAACAGATTGTCTCTGTCACTGTGAAGACAGTGACAGTGAAGTCAGGTGACACTGAGGGAGCATTTGAAAAAGATACCCAGAAAGCCAGTCTTAGAAATGACAACAATAGACCATTTCAGAAGTTGTTTTCCACAAGAGACCTCCACTCAGTACAGTGTCATCCCAGGCCGAGCCCAAAGGAGGCTGCAGAATTAGCCTGAAGTGTCCTAGGCAAATACCTTCTCATTAGCAAATAGCACGTGATCGACAAATCCAGCATTTTAAATGAAGGACAAAAGATGCCTTCAGTCACCTCAGCAGACATTAAGAGCTCTAATACTCAGCATGACACAGGACAAAGACTAGAGGTCACAAGAGGGCAAATCACACCAGCCAGGAGTTCTCATAGCCTACTGCAGTCTCATTTTGCGCTTTAATATTACAAGCATTTATATTACATTTCTATTCTATTTCTATTTAATATTACAAGCTCCCACGCTGTCTTTGGAGCACACGGCCCTTACTGGCAGAAGGCTCCAGCACAGCCAATGTTTATGCCAACGCATCTGGCCTCTGGCAGCAGAGCAGGGGTGCTGGAAAACTCCCAGGGCAGCTACAAGGCTCTACGGAAACCTGTCTCTTGGCACGAGATGAGTAATCAGTATTTAGAGTGTGGATTCTGGCTGAGCTCAGCTGTTGTGTAGAAGCTTTGAGCTGTCAGATACGTAGTAGGAATAACTGGCATTCAGCTTTGCTTACCTCCGTCTACCAGCAGTATCAGCTGACGAGAGGCAAAGAAAGGCGAGAGCAGAGTGGGGAAAGAGTGCTGGTCTTTTATTGTTTTCAGGGCATGGTTCTAATCTGGTTTATCCTAAAAATTCACAGAGAACAGTAATCAATAGTGATTTTTCATGGCTGCAGATACCATTTAGCTATTCTGCTACTCTTCTTCAGGCGCAGGTACCATTTGTCTATAATATTATCTATAATAATTGGTAATCATTGCTTTTCATCTGTATTGAAAAGTAAAGGTAGATACAGGAATGAAAAAATTATTTAGCTACACTAAAAAGAAAAATTCACCTGCTCAAAGTCTCATGCAAATTAGAATACACAAGCACACTGAAAAAAACATCATTTAAACATCAATGAACCAAGATTTCTTGCTTACATAGCTGCAGTCTCTCACTCTAGAAAGACACAGACTCATTGCAGCCAGGCAGAATGGAAAATCAAACGCACCAGAACACAGAAGGTCAGCACTGACATCTTCAGTCCCCTTCCTTCAGCAACCAGAGCCCACACTGCACACTCTCCCCTAAACTGAACCAGATTCTCCCAGGATTACTGCCAGGCTTTGAAGAGCTGGGTCTTGCATGCAGCAGCCAGCAATACCCTGTTTGTTTCTCGTACAAAGTGCCCTTGAGCACCAGGAGCACGGGAATGAAGCACCTTCCAAACCCATGTCGACATGCAAAGCCCTGTCCCTCGAAGGTACTGATGTATCCAGGGACTTTAGATATCTCCTGAGAACCTTCAGAGAACTACATGTATGTTTTATCTTCAAAGACACTCTGCCTTCCAAATCACTCTGATCTGAACTTCTGCAGCCCTTCCCCAGTTCCCTCCATTCACAACGGAGCTGTGCTGACACGTGAGAGATGGCTTCAGGCAGGAGTTCTCCTCCTTGCCTACACTGTGTCCATCACAAGACAAGCACAGGGCATCCTCCTCCTCCATTAACGCCCCTGAATGGACTCACTGGAGGGAGGCATCTTATCCAACAGGGAGACAATGACTATCAGTGCAAAGTTCGGATCAAGAACCAGATAAGAAGAAACTCTTCTGGTTCAGTGAGCTCTCATAAGAGCTACCCATCACCAGCCACATAAACACTCAGGCACTAGGTAGAGCAGATTTTCATTTTAGACTCAATTCTAAGCAGTTATTGGTCACTGCAGAGCTAGAGCCAAAAGGCAGCTACTTGGAAGCCACAAGGAAATACAGATGTTTCCTGTGACCTCAGACTCCCAAGAAACAAGCCCTAGAGTCAGCACTACTCAACTGTTGTTGAGTGTGTAAATGGGACCTGCTCTCCTTTTGGTGTGAATTTGAGGATGGTCTTTATGTGGGATGCATGGGGGCAAGTGACTCAAGTCAGAAAACCAACTGATAAAATGCTGTAGTGGTGAAAAAAAAAATAAAATCAGGTTTGATCCTGCAAGAAAAGGCTGTCAGTAGCAGACTGGCTTCACCGAGGGCCCTGTGGGCTATGACCACAGTCCTCTCCTCCACCAGCATCAGCTAAACTACAAAGGCAAGGGCCTTCCTGCAGCAATAGGCTTCAGCCCCCAGTGCTGCATGTACCTTAAGTCCCAGCAGATTGTCACCATCCCACCTCTATACCATGGGATGATGGTATATTATTACCTAATGGCTACAGCCACTACTTTTGTCTACCTCCTGCTTTATTCTAACCACCAATGAAGTGCTTTGCTGCTCCAAGTTAAATTTTTATTCTGTTTCCAATTAGAAATCCAAGCTCCCTGTGGGATTAGGTGCCTTCCACTCACTAAGCAACCCCCAAAATATTTTCAGTTTGATCCTTACAGTTACTAAGCCTGAAAAAGCAGATGGAGCACTCTGCTCAAATACATCCTATTCAAGCTGAATTCAAGGCCCACACCGCAAAGTGCCTTTGCAGGTCTCCAGGGCACAATCATGACTGACTTCATTGTGGTCACCCTGCACTGATCCAGCCCTCAGCACTGCTGACTAGCCCAAATCTCCAGTTTGTGGTTTAAGGCTGTAGACACAACCCTGAAAGACAATTATGAAAGGCAGCGCTTGTCTCACTTGTAGCCCACACAAGCCCAGCCATCTCCTGGCTGGTCATACCAGAGATGCTCTCACTCTCTTCTGTGTGGCATTCTCTCCTGACTTCACTTTGAGATATCCACTACAGGCCTACTTCCTTGCCTCCTCCATGGATGTGTGAAAGGGGGACCTGCAGACAGAGGTCCAGCTGTACTTCCTGAAACACTAATCACAACCCACATCACACACAGGCCACTCACCGCTGTAGTAACACCAGCAAACATTGGCTCCTTGGGAGGTGGGCTGATGCAACAGGAAATATTTGTGAGGCGCAGAAGATGCACAAGTTCAGTGCACAAGGGGCACCTCCACTGTACCTTGCAAAGCAGCAGAGACCTGCAGAGCGCCCAGGCGAGCTCATGTGCCAGCCAGCAATGACACGGTGAAGGTCTCCCTGCAACCCTGGTCCCTGCTGTGTGCCACAGGGGTCTGGAAGACAACAACGATGCCACCCTGTGGTAAAACCGAGCATCACGCGTGGAAACAGCGATCCCCGTTCCCGTGCTAAGGAATTTGGAGTGGCTGCTGCTCACGACCGTGCAGTTGAGTCGCTAGTAAGGAGAGGAGGGACACATGGGGATGACAGGTAGTCACCACACTCTAGCAGCAGCACTGCTGTAGCTGTTGGCCATGAAATCCCAAGGCAAGACTTGCAGGAACAACAGCTTGCCTGTCTTTTGTAATGAACTGCTATGACAAGAAAGAAATGAGCCACCTCTCCTTCCACCCCCTTGGCACGGCAGCACAGAGCTCGGAAAGGAGATCCTGGCTCTCTGGGTTGGTGATATGCAAGGACACTGCAAGCTCCGATGCATAACCACTGCCCCCCAACCCAGTGAGCAGCAGCGAAGGTCTCACCCTTACCCAGGCACAGAACTGACACTGGTCACGTGCAGTGCCTGTTCAGCTTCACAGTACGTCCTGCTAGAGGTGACCACTTGTGAGCAGAAGTTCAGGTAAAGCTGAACGAGATGTTCAGCGTTTAATGAAAATGGATTTAATTCAAAGGAGCTGATCATCTTGTGTTTAAGCCTGCCCTTAGCAATCCAGCTCCTCTTGCTTGGTTATTCTTCCACAAGCTTCAGCACAGATTATTGGGTTTGCATGGCTGCAGCATGGGGGCTACAGGGGTGGCTTCTGTGAGAAGCTGCTAGAAGCTTCCCCTCTGTCCAATAAAGCCAGTGTCAGCTGGCTCCAAGACGGACCCACCGCTGGCCAAGTCTGAGCCTGTCAGTGATGGTGATAGCACCTCTGGAATAACGTATCTAAGAAGGGGAAAAAACCCTGCTGTGCAACAGCAGCTGGGAGAGAGGAGTGAAAACATGTGAGAGAAACAGCTCTGCAGACACCAAGGTCAGTGAGGAAGAAGGGGGAGGAGGTGCTCCAGGCACAAGATCAGAGATTCCCCTGCAGACCGTGGTAAAGACCATGGGAGGCAGGCTGTGCTCCTGCAACCCATGGAGGTCCACGGTGGATCAAGCAGATGCCTGAAGGAGGCTGTGACCCCAGAGAGAGAGGAGCCCACACCTGAGCAGGTTTGCTGGCAGGACTTGTGACCTAATGGCGGGGGCAGACTGCTGGAGCAGTCTGGTCCTGCAGGACTACACCCTGTGGAAAAGACCCATGCTTTTCAAGTTCATGCAGGAGTGTCTCCCTTGGGAGGGATCCCCCGCTGGAGCAGGGGAAGAGTGTGAGGAGGAGGGAGAAGCAGAAATGACATGTGATGAACTGACCACAACCCCCATTCCATGACCCCCTGCGCTGCTGGGGAGGAGGAGGTAGAGAAAAACCAGGAATGAAGTTGAGCCCAGAAAGAAGAGAAGAGTGGGGGGGAAGGTGTTTTAAGATTCACGTTTACTTCTCATTATCCTGCTCTGATTTGATTGGTAATAAATTAACCCAATTTCCCCAAGCTGAGTCTGTTTTGCCCGTGACAGTAAATGGTCAGTGATTCCCCTGTCCTCATCTCAACCCAGGAATCTTTTGTTGTATTTTCTCTCCCTGTCCAGCTGAGGAAGGGAGTAATAGAGCAGACATGTGATGAACTGACCACAACCCCCATTCCATGACCCCCTGCGCTGCTGGGGAGGAGGAGGTAGAGAAAAACCAGGAATGAAGTTGAGCCCAGAAAGAAGAGAAGAGTGGGGGGGAAGGTGTTTTAAGATTCACGTTTACTTCTCATTATCCTGCTCTGATTTGATTGGTAATAAATTAACCCAATTTCCCCAAGCTGAGTCTGTTTTGCCCGTGACAGTAAATGGTCAGTGATTCCCCTGTCCTCATCTCAACCCAGGAATCTTTTGTTGTATTTTCTCTCCCTGTCCAGCTGAGGAAGGGAGTAATAGAGCAGTTAGTGGGCACCTGGCATCCAGCCAAGGTCAACCCACTGTAACAGGCTAAGCACACATTTCCAACAGCCTAACAACAAGGCAAACTCAATGTCAGCAAGCTCACCTAAGCCTGGCCGCTTTGAGCTCCTCTCCAATAATTTTGAAGGGTTAGTCAGGCCTGGACTGCTGCTTCTTGGCAACGATGCAGATACATTTATCACACATTCCAGTTTGCACATTGGGATTTACCATCCCAGCAGTAAAGGAGAACTCTAAAGTGGAAAAGGAACAAGACTGGGTTTTGCCTTACAGGATCAAAAGCAGAATGGCCCTTGCTTAAAACACCAGTTATCACTTGAGCTATTCTATGGAAAACAAGCTTCAGAGGCTGAATTTTGGCTTCGTCAATATTGCACTGAAACATCAGCTGCAGTGTGGCTTGTATGATTCAAGTCAGACCAAATTAGGGCTTTGCAGAAGCTAATTATTGTTCTGTTTCAAGTGGCCCATTGGGTGATGACGGTAAGAAACCACTGCAAATTAGAACAGACGCTAGGAACAGGCTCCCCACGTGCTTTCTCCCCTTTAATGCAAGGTCTGCTGTGTAGACAATTGGTTGAAGGACTTAAAAAACACTTCAAGAAAGTAAGTTATGGGGCAACTGAACTTCAGGCTTGCTTGGCCCCGTTTTGCAGTGTCCTCCTCTCCACTACCCCAGTAAGAAGCAGTTAACTGCAGTGCCAGCAGATGGCAACCCACTAAGAGTTTCTGCCGGCCGGCTGAGCCATGCAGGCCAGCAGCGTGGGCAGCCAAAGCGCCTGCTTTCCTCCCGCAGCAAAGCAGCCAGAGGATCAGAGAAGAGATTCTGTGTCATTGCAGATAAATCTTTGAAGGAGCTCAGAGACTAAAGAGAATATCGGGGTGGTTTAGACTCTAGCCAACCACGCTGCAGTAGAGACAGCTCCATGGTATTCCCTCACAAGCCATTTCAACAGCCTTTAACTAGCTCCATAAAATTCTTACTAGCTTCTCAATGCCAACACACGGGAAATTCACACAGCACACATGTGGTCACAGACTGCTGTGACCTAGCAGTGGCAGAGTCTCCCTTTTCATTTCAACACCCCTGAAGATGAGCAAGCGGTTTCCTTGGAGCAGCACTGGCCAAAGTGCAGCTTTCAATTCACACACACATTGGCATTTGAGGCAGCACCAAGCCCCATGCACACTGTCCCCAGGCCCAGGATTTCCTTTGGGCTAGCTCTAGAACTCCTGCTTTACGCTGTGAGTTGCTGTCCAGGTGCATTTCCCTCCTCCTTCAAGAACTTGTGGGAGGAGGTGGTTAAGGTTTACACTGAAAACACTTTCAGTGTTGCTTTAAGCATTCAGAGTCTTCCCTGATTTTCAAAGGCTGTTGGGTCTGATGTTCCTGGCAGAGTTCGCGTACTGGCTCTTTGAAGGAGCAATGCTTGCCCACAGCCACAGGACCAGGGTGTCCAGGGATGCATCAGAATCTCCAGGACCGAAGGTAGAGCTCAAATTCAGACCACCCACAAGCCACATGCTTTTCATCCATGTGTCTGTCGACAGCTTAGTACCAAGAGCCAGCCCAGCTTGAGATTGCCTGTTCGCTGACTATGCCGTACCAGCCCGGCCCATACAGAACACATGAGCAATACCTAGTCAAGAACAGAGTCCAGTCTGTGCAGAAGCCTGTGCTTCTGCATTTACAAAGGCGAAAATTTAGATCTGAAACTGTGAAGACTACTCAGTGTTCCCAGCACTTAAACCCTGAACCCTGGCACATGCTTCTGCAACACGAGTTTCCTTGAGAAGAGATGAAAAATTGAAAAATAGCCCTACACAGGGTGATAACTACCAGGACAAACATATGGAAGGACTACGTGAAGTGACCACTACGGAGTGATTAAAGGCGATACAAGTGAGGGAGGAGATTACAGCAACATCTAGCTAATTAGTAGGGTAGGAGATAAGAGGTCCCATTCATTGAACTGCTGATGAAGGTGGTGCTTTTAATTGGATCTGGAGCTGCTGTGTTGGAGGGCTGCTCACCCAGGATAGAGATTAGCAGTAGTTTAATGTTAATTTATGCTGGCTGAAAAGCTACTGATTTTAGGAGACATTTGGATTTCAGAGAGGGACTGCGTATTAATATTCATCTCTGCTCCTATAAATATATTTCTAATCCACTGCAGGATTTAGTAGGTTGTGGATGTCAGATGTGTCCCTGTGCACACTAGATTTGTCAGAGCAGGGGTTGTGTTGGGTCGTGTGGGTCTCAGTGCAGAAGTGAGCCCATGCAGTGGCAGGCATGGGTACTGGCTCACTAGCTGTGTGATGTGGAAGGTGGCACTTCTGCTCCAATGACAGGAACAGGACTAGTCTCAGGACAAGTACAGATGATGTCTTAAAAGGACTGCTGCCTGTGGCAGCTGCTTATCTCAGTCTCTTGGGCTTCCCCTGCTTCTGGCTTCTCATACTAACTTCAAGTTACTGCTTCTTAACAGAGAAAGCAGATCTCAGGTTTTTCTTGGGCTTCTTCAGGGGCTCTCACAGCAGGACTGGTTTGGAGCCTCTCATTTACATTATAACTCTTCTCTCAGGTTTGTGTTTCCCAAACACCTTTGTACATCCCTTTGCCCCAAAGGGATGTCGATAGCTCTAACCCAGACAATTATTAATACAAAGCAATCATCCATCACAGTTTCAGCTTAGCTTCTTCCTTCCAAAACTCTGCTCTCCAGATTAGCCGCAATCCAGCTGAATACAGAGCATCTGGAAGTGGCACCATTTTCTAGATCCTTTCCTTTTCACTGTCCTTTCCACATGCTTCCACTCCCTTCCCCATCATTAAGCACTGATTCTGGGATAAGAAAACTGCTATGGCTGAGACTAGTCTGGTCACAGAAGCAGCAGAGTACTCGTTGGTTTGGTTGCCCTACGGCAAAGTGTCCAAAAGGGACACAACGGGATCCACGGACAAAATCATGACATACAAGACCTAATGCCCTGGATCCAAGAAAACAAGACTTTTAGAGGACTGCAACAAACAACACAACAGGAGTAAAGCAGTACCATTCCAAACAATCACCAGTAAGTTACTCACAAACTGGGAGAGGCTGCATCACCCAGGAGCCAGCAAAAGAGCTTTTGGTTCCTTTATGCACCAGCTGGAAAAAACAGCCAAGTGGTGGATAAAACTCAGGGTGAGCAGTCCTGAAGAGACAGTCATCACCAGACTGACAGCATCGAGGAGGAGAGGTGCTACTAGACCTTTGTTAGAAGACAGTCTGCTCCATGCCTCAGTCAGGAAGTCCTGGAGCAGATTCAGAGTGACATTACGAAAGATGCCTTTCCTTCAGAAACAAAGCAGGCAATAGCTCATTCTTGTGCGGCGTACTTCATTCCCTGAAGTAAATAGCATCGGATTTGTTTCTGGAGTAACTAGCTCATTACCTCAGCCTGTGGCAGAAGCAGCAAGTGCCAGCCATCTGGAGTGCTAGATGGCCTGTTGCCAGCACAGCTCCAACGCTGTGGAAGAGGCGGAGAGCAGGGGTGAGTTAGAGCAATGAGCACATGTACAGCATCAAGGGAAGGAAGAGCAAGGGAAGGAACATGTGAGAAAAGACTATAAAAGAGAGAACTACTCTTAAAGAGCCTGTAATTGATGTCTAACTAAGAGCAAGCAGATGTTGGAAACAAGATTATTTCCAGTCTGTTTGCCAGCATGAAGATAGTGAAAAGGTGAGTAACCAGGGAGCAAGATTAGGGGGAAAAAATAGAGCCATTCAGGAAAGTGCTTAATTATCTGCACTGAGTCAGGAAATCCCCAGTCAGCAAAAAACACCAAATCCACAGCAGGGGCATCACAACACAGTTCTCTGCCCTACTTGCAGTCACAAAGCTCGTCTTCCTTGCTAAGCAGCCATGGGTCTGTAACGTTTAGTGCACAGACTTCGTGCAGACTCTGCCTGGTGTCTTTGGCACAAGCCATCACACAGGCTGTCCTTGCCTTGTTCTGGTACTACAGCACAAACATCACTGAGGCGAAGCCAGGTCTTTGACACAGCTCAAAGCCTTTTTTTCTTTTCAGATTAAAACCCAGAGGTTTATCAGCATAAAACCAGCTCCTGTGAAACCACACACAGACACTTTCTAGGAATACAGGTACAAAACCAAAAGACCCCACAAAAACTAAATTACAACACAACACACCACCCAAAAAAACACCCAACCCAAACATTATTTACAACATGAAGAAGGATGCCTCAAAGTATTAAAATCTGCTGGCTTTAAAGAGCAGAAAATGACCCTCAGAACTTACCAAACAACCTGCCCTCTAGTAAGGGTTTCCACACCTTTGAACTGGAGGCTTGCTGGGAAGGAGCAAAGGCCATTCAGCGTACTTCAAGGAAATGGAGTAGGATGATTTCGCTGCTCTACTCCTAGTACTTGCGGATAGCGGTAAGGAAAGGCAAGGGTGTGGTAGGGCAATGGCGATAGTTCAACAGTATGTAAGTTCTGTAGTAGCTTGCTCTACAAGAAGCCCATTTGGCTTTTCTGCCATTATGGGCTCTTGAAGTCTGACCTCTTTGTGCTGCAAGGGGTTGCAGTCAAACTCTGAATATAGAATTCAGCTGAGTTTGCCTTCTGTTGGTCTGAGGACATCAATCAGCCTGGGTACTCTCCCCTTGGAAAGTCAGGGCCTCCAGTGAGTGCCTTCTCCCATTTTTCCTTCCTTGTTCCCTCGGGCTCCTTCAAGAAAATTGTTCTACTGTTTCAGAAACAGCATGTGAGAGTCACGCCTGCAGAGAGCTAATGGGATATTGCTGCACTGCAGAGCTGAGACTCCTTTCTCTGGAAGCAGGGAAAAGCAAAGCTTTCCCTGGGAAGGATAGGCAAGATGGGTTTTAAGTGAAACATGACCAAGAGTTTTACCTTTTGCCCCCAAGTTAAAACATGGTAGTTTGGGCTGGTTATACCACCAGATAATCAGCAGCTAACACTGATTTAGCCAACCACAAACTAGGAACTAGATCTGGCTTTGTTTGTGACAGACAACACCAGACAGCTGCTTCTGAAGCTGCGGTAAAACCTGGGCAATAACTACCCCCAGCTTGTCTGTCAGCCCCAGATGGCTGGTGGTTGCTCCATGCTGTAAAGTTTTAGTAATCGCTGATGCTGCAGCTGGGCCCTTTTACATCAGCAACCTGCACTCAGGGCCTTGGTTTTTAGTTGCACTTTCTGCTGAAGAGCCTCAGTGAATCTGCACTGTCTGCTACAAAAAAAAAAGGAAAAAAAAGTTACTCTTTTCTATATTTATAAATACTTCTTGTGTGGTATTTATTCTCTAAATAACTTGCTAACTGTTCTGGAGCCCTGAGATCCTTGACAGTATCCAGAAACAAGGACTTGCAGTGGTTATTTAGCAACTTTCAACTCGCATCCATCATACAAAGTGGTTGTCACTGGGTATTCCTGTTTATTACTGCCTGTTAACGCCTCGTTCTCTTCACAGATTAATATTGATACCAAATAGAAGAACATAATGGGATATGCAGAGAAGACGTGGGTGATATTTTGGGCTTCTAACACGCCAATCCATTCTTTTTCAGTGACAGAAATCTGGAAGGTAATGAGATTGTTATTGCTGGGGGTTAAATATCAGCCAGATTGTGTACGCCGTGAGAGCTGAACAGCCCTTTTATCACCGCAGGCATTTCACGGATGTAAATGGAAGCAGAATGTTGTTCTACCCCCTGCACCCCAGAAACTGGCCTGCGCAAAAAGATGGGTGGCAAGGAAAAAAGAGCCCTGGCATTCAGATGTCTCACTCATGAACCTGATCGTGTGGGTGATGAAGTTGGGGAGCTTCTGGATATAGCAAAGAGAAACCTTCAGTTTTTCTCATGAATCCAAATGCACTTTGAGTTCTGAAGCAAGGAAATCTGAGGATTAGGAGTGTTTCAAAGGACCAAGGGCAGGCTGATGGCTTTGCTTTGTACTTTTTATCCCACCTTTGCACTTCCCACCTACTTTGGCCTTCATCCCCTGGGCAAAACATGACTACAGGTGGAAAATTTGCTCATCAATTCAATTTCAAAGAAAGGAGTAAATACTGGAAACAAGCAAAGCCCTCGGAGGAACGATGATCCCAGCTAGAGACAGAACTCCAGGACCGGCCAAGATGAAGCATGTTTCTAGCCATTTCTCTCCTCCCACTGATCTAATAACTTCTTGGTAGTTCCTGATGCAGCATCAGATCCCTTTTATGTCAGCTACCAGCTTTTTGGGCCTTGGTTTTTAGCTGCACTTTCTGCTGCAGACTCTTCCTGAAGCTACACTATGGCAGCTACAAGCAGCTGCTACCCCAGCCCAGTTCCCTGCTTGGCTCATGTTCTCCCCCACTCCCTTGCTGTCACCCTCAGTTAGTTCTGCCATTACTTCCATCTCAAGAGTTTTACCTTGTTGTCCATTACTCATCAAACATATTAATTACAGACATGATTGCTTTTATGTCTGCAGTCCCAGAGAGATTTGGAGATTCATGGTTGAATAATGAAGTTTGATCTCTCCTGCCTCTGAGGGAGAGAGAGTGATGGCTGAGAGCTGGCTGCTTTGCAGGGTACTGAAGGGCATCACTATGATCTCCAGCCCTTACAGACGGGAAAGTAAAATCTCCAGAAAGTTGGTTTAGTCCATTGTACAGGTCACTGGGGCAACTCAGCAGAGATTTCTCCAGTTGTCCCCAAGAGAGGCCTGGCAAAGAAATACCTGTTGCAGGAAGCAAAGGGTAAGGCAGCTTTTCTCTTTGTGCCTTTTGTATGTGAACTCCTGATATCCTGGATATGGAGAATTTCTCTTCAAATACACTGGTAGTTTGTGAAAGCCAAAAGGAACTGTTAGATCCTTACATCCTTAACTGTATCCTTTCAGTAAGGACGTAGAGCCAAAGCCATCGCGGCACTATGATTTCTAATGGAAAAACACTCAAGCTTAATCTGAAGACATCAACAACAGAAAGCATCTTGTCCATGGGCTTTATCACAAGTGGCACCCTGCCTGCAGTTGCTGCATCCCCCTGGAGTAGCTGGGTGATGCAACGGCAGTAAGTGTCTGCCAGCACTGACAGAGCAGCTCTTCCAGCTGCCAGGGCAAAGGCTGTGCATTCCAGGCCAAACCTGGATGCTCCTGTTCAAGAGGACATTTATTACAACTTCATCCAGTTCTTTCGGGCAAAACCCACTAACGCAAAAGGAAGCATAGCTGAGTGATGAAAAAAATAATCTAAGAAACTGGGATAAGGGGTCGCCCAGTGTAACAGCTGAGTCCCTGTCCTCTATCCCTGCGCCCCTGCCTGAGAACAGGAGATGCTGCCTACAGGAAATGACCAAGGAGTTCTCGCACTTTTCTATCTTCTTCCAGAAATGAATATATGTCTTTTCTTTACAGAAGGGTCTCCTGGACCTCTCTAACAAAACCCTTTCGTTTCCCCAAGGTCATCTGTGCTGGGGAGAAGGCCATGCTTGGCTTGTTTCAGCCATCTAATTAGGAAAGGGGTTGTGTGAGTAAGCAGGTAGCTTGGGAGTCAATCTTCTGTGAACAGGGCAAATTTCATTTGTGCAAAGAGAAACGTGGCACTTAGGCTGAATTATCAAATGAATTATAACAACAGATCATTTGACTTTGCGGTGATTTAATTATCAAAGATTTTCCAAACGAAGAGAGGGGGACAGCGCATTTCCTGAGGGAAATGTCAGCTTGCCAGTTGCATCCCTCACCTGGCGATGTCAGGCCAAGGTCATTAAGTGATGTGGTTCAATCATTTGTGATGGTCTGTGTTGCCAAGCACCAGCTTTTCCACGATGTGGCATATATATTGCCACGTAGAAATAAACGTGAACACTTTGATTTACATTTGAGTGAACACTTCGAGCACTGAAGGCCACTTTTGTCCCCAGAACAATCAGCCACCATCATGCATATTGAAGCCACATCAGACAGAAGGACGGGAGAGCAAAGAATTAAGCAGTTTCACAAGTGGTTAACTAAGTCACACTAAACTAAGTGCTAGAGAGAAATCTAGGACAATGCTCAGAGCTGCATTGTCCTAGATCAGGCCTGAACCCCAACATACCACCAAATATAGGAACCATTTCTAGAAAAAAAAAAAGTTATTTGTGGATATTTGCAAGGTTAGCTAGAAGGCATCCACACTTCCAGTTTAAAGCATCATGTGAAGATGAAGGATGCTGAAGACTTACATAGGCAAGCTGGTCTGCACCAGCCTAGCAGCAATTCAGAATGCAAAAACAGTGGGATCAAAAAATATATTTAAACCTTTTAACCATAGAGTGAAAACTGGCAGTGTCCCATGGATTTCTGGGAGAAATGGCAGTGCCAAGTAGATGAAAGATGAAAATTATTAATACCTCAACATTACCTATTCTGTCTTGGCATATTAGACCCAGGCTCCAGTCTAGGAGCTATTACTTGCTCATGGAACATGCATGGCTCCAGAGCCCGCATCCAGACTTTAAAGGAGAAACTGAGCTCAGTTCAGATTCATGTACCAGCACCCATGTCCCCCATGCCTTAGGGGGCAATAATCAGCATACAACTTTAAATTAATCCCAGTTTATCTCCATTTTAACCCAATGAGTTGAGGGTTGTTGCATCATTTAAAACAGCTCTTTCTTCTGAGAAGCCTTTCCCTTGGCTTTGCGCCACTTTGTGCTGCTAACGCGTTGTGGGTGCAAGTCAGGAGCAGAGTAAACCATACAACCACTAAGTTAAACCCTGTGACTTCAGACACAGACAAAGAGAAAGGCATCTAAAATGGGCTCCTGTTCCTGCTGCCAAGCGTTGTCAGTACAGACACTATTGGAACCGCCTCATCCTCTCTGGCACACCAGTTCACTTCAGGATTGCAGCAGAAGGCAAGGAAGCTTCAGCTGTCCATCAGGAAATGAAAATGGTGCTTGGGTCATTAGGAATATTGGGAGGTATTTCAACGTCCCGAGACCTGAGCAAGATCAGATTGGGGCAACTGAAATGCTGCTCTTGCTGCTTGGATGAGTGGCACTGGAATTCTTCTGTGCATGTGCACTCTCTTCAGTTGCTTCTCTGTATTCTTTCCGGCAGACCAGCCTGTTCCCTGTGCAAGGAACTTACCCTCTTTCTCACACAAATTATCCAAAGTCCATCAGACACTTTAACATTTCTTGTCAGACTCATAAAACTGCTCTTACCTCAGCTGGAATGAATCTGATATGCTATGACAGCCACAAGCAGGGCAACAAAGAGAATCATTAAACATCAGCAGATCTAAGACCTCAATGTCCCACTACCAGAGAGAACAGGACATGTCTCCAGAAGTGACAGTCCTGATTTCTGCACACAGCCATGTGTGAATGCAGAGGCCGGTGTGCCAAGTGTTATTAATGCAGCTTTCCTTTGAAAAGAGACAGTCATTTGTGGACCTTTTCTTACCATTAGGTCTGAGAAGGTGCTTCTCTGTGACAAAGAGCAAGAAAGAAATCTCTACGGTCTTCATTTCTTTTAAAAGATGATTTCCTGCCTACAGGAAATATTTGATGGGAGAAGACAGCTCCTATATCACAGATCATGCACTGCAAACTGCCTGTACATTTTACACAACGTGAAGCCAGCTTGTGGAATTACAGCCATTGAAAATGAAACATTTCATAATATGAAAGGGCGAGAGAAATTTTATGGGTAGAAAAAGTAGGGGTACAAATCTTCCTGTTGCTTTAAAGATCAGCTAGTTCAGGAAGATGTAGAGATTTAAACTCCCTTCAGAGAACTGATATTTAAATTAGAAGAGATGGTTACTCTGCATGGTGTTCAAATATTCTTCAGTGGCTGGACTTCATTCACTCCTACTGCAATTTAAGCTACACCACTGAAATGCATAGAAAGACTCATCAGAGGAACCTTCCGAGGCAAAATCACTGCCAGCACAGAAAACACTCCTCACCTTTGCTATTTCCTTTTATTGGGTAGCAAGAGCATTATTTAAAAGTAAACTGAGTAAAGTACTTGTAAATGTACTGCAGGGAGGAGCCTTCACCGTGAAGGGGAGAAGAGGCATTTCCTTTCCTAACAGCTCTCCTTTTGGTGAGAAGGGAGCATGTTCACCCAAGTCACTGCTGGGTGGACACACAACCAGGTGCAGAGAGAAGGTGTCAGTTTAACTGTGGGACTTGTAAGACGGTATCTCTCCCTTCTGGTGGTTTCCACGTGCTTTTCCTTACTGCCAGCTGGTCTCTTGGAATAGCCTCTGCTCACCAGAACCTACAGCGAGTGAGAGAGCTGAGAATGAACTGACTGGTGTGAGGAAGCTTCAAGGAGCCACAGCCCACCAGGAATGGTGACCTCTTGGGCTGTCCTTGGGGTTCTGCCTGGAATATGAACAGGAATACCCGGATGTCACCCTGGGCTTGCAAGAATCAATCAGCCAGTAAACGTCTGTACTGTCCTCAGTTCTGTGCTGCGATTTCAAACCTAGCAGAGAGGCAAGCTAAAATTTTTCTACCTTTTTTTTCACCAGAGAAAAGACATGTTCATTTTCCGAAG
Source organism: Buceros rhinoceros silvestris (assembly GCF_000710305.1). Classification (NCBI taxonomy): domain Eukaryota; kingdom Metazoa; phylum Chordata; class Aves; order Bucerotiformes; family Bucerotidae; genus Buceros; species Buceros rhinoceros. The sequence continues at coordinate 34,196 of NW_010408926.1, read as the reverse complement.
AGTGACAAGGTCTTTTCAGTCTAGTATGGCCTAGAGCTTTCCTACAGTCCCTGTGAAACAGAGGAGAGCCCATGTGCCTTGGCAATAGAAGTCACTTGCAGACAAAGATCACGTTCTGCAAAGCAGCAAAGAGCTGCTGCGGTTCTGCTATGGCCGTGTGCAATAAAGATTAGCTAACCCTGCTAACGAGATATGCAGACACTTAGTCAATTCAGAATTCACGAGCAGCTGGTGATACTCAACCAACCAAAAAAGCAGATGCTAAAACCTTGTTTAATATTCTGCTGACAGCACTGTGGAGGTTATATGTGAATAAATGGGAAACAGCTGCCCGCCACTGCTTTTCCACTGCAACCCTGTCCAGTACGACCCACTCCCTGAAATATGAACATTGTAATGAATTGGCTTTGCTCCCTCGAGCTTTGTGTGAGCCTGAGGCGGGGTGAGGAGAGTGGCTTGGGAAGGACATGGACAGACAATGTACAGAAAGAGTTCTAAGGAATGGGAAAGTGAAGTGGGTGGGAGGGGGGACTGTATTTGCAGAAACCGATACTGCTAAAGCAGTGAGGGGTAGCTCAGACTTGAGGAACTCTCCAGATTATAGGCTCTGTAAAAGGTCTCTCCGTTCTTGTCTAGACTGGGCTTTTGCCAAAAAGATTGGACCAGATGACCCTTGGGGTCCCTTCCAACCCAGTATTCTATGACTCTATGAAACACTGGCATCTAGATTAGTACTCAGAGAACCAGTCCCTATACTACCATCAGCCCAAACGTGCAGGGGATACTACAGAAGGGCAGCTATAGCCCTACTAATGATGTTACCGTGCAGCAAAGTGTCACTTCAGGCCTTACCCAGGACTGCATTCTCAGTATGCAGAGTGGGTATGGAACCAGCTCCAACGCCAGGGATGAAGTCACCAACATCACACTCACAGACAGCTCCTCAGAGGAGCCCAGATCTGGGAAGTGAGCACACAAATGGTGGAAGAGTGCCTGGGGAAAGCATGGCTCTACCAAGGTGTGACCGTAGCGCGGCCAGCAGAGCGTTGCCATCACAAGCTTGAATCATTGATACAGGGGCTTTGTGTCTGGGCAATAAGTGAAGCGTCTCTGCAGTTATCTGTACAATTAACTCAACTGTTTGCATTAGACTAGGCAGAGCACTCACCGCAGTCTGCTGGGGTCCATACACAGAAATTTCTAGAGAGTGGTGTAAAAATCTTACAGTCTCTTCCAAGCTCCTGGCAATTAAGATTTCCTCATTCTCGAGCAGTGGCCCTTCAAGGTCATCCCATTTCAATGCACACATTTATTCCCAGGACAATCTCTGCAGGTCTGGCCCCTACTGAGAGTCCCAGAATTCCACACACACACAGTTCATGCCCCTGTTACAGCAGGACAAAGAGACCAGCAGCTCACTGCATTATTCCTACATTTGCTACTCTTTTTCTTGAATATTTGGAGCCTGTCTTTAGCAGTAGAGCTGAAGCA
>NW_010408926.1:16774-32611 GCF_000710305.1 Buceros rhinoceros silvestris | reverse complement strand
GCAGGAATGATAATAATTGTATGCAGAGGCAGATAACGTGCCTTCTCCTCCCTATTGCACAGGACTAAAATCATAGGAAATGGAAACAGGGATTTTGTTGGCATCAGTGCAAAAGATACCGAATTACTATCTGTTCCAGAAGTGCAAACGGAGCATTTGAAAGCTTTACAGAGAGCAGCACTAGCCCTGAACAGGCACCCCTGACACAGGCTTAACATTTCCTAAAGCCATTGCCAGGGAGGGGTTGAATGCCTTTGCACCTCCAGTGGGAGTCACGCGGGTGTATGGAGAGCAGACTTGGCCTAGAATGTTTAAATCTGGGGTGCCCTTTAATCAGGGTACAGGGAACTGCTGTTTAAATAACAACAGGGACCTGCCAGAGAGAAGGCTTGTCTTCAGCAATAGCACAGCATCTATGTGGTGTCTGTTCGGTATCCTCCCCCGTAGCCATGCACGTCTCGTTTGGCCACTACTGCCCAGCAAGGGGCTCCCTACTGCTGCACAGGACAAGCAGCCCCTCTCTCTTCAACAGAGCGTCACCTATATCAGCATAAGGTCTCGGTGGCAAACCGGTCGGTGTTTGGAGCTGATGTTTAGGCACTAGAGAAGTCTGGGGTTTAAGAAGCTGGGAGAAGCTGGCAAAATCAATCTCTCTGGGGCATGGATAAAACCTGCTTTCAGTGAGAACCGAGCAAGGTTGTGTGGATCAAGGCAGGGTGTGGTGTGCATTTGAGGTCTCGAATACAAGGACCAGGTGACCAAGCAGTGGACTTCATGCATGTCATGCAGAGGAACCATGTGGTGAATTTTTCTGGGTAAAGCTCTTTGTCCGTATTGAGAACACATCTTCATCTATGAAGACTGAAGCAATAAAGCAGCTTTTGTTGATAATATCCTAAAAATAAAGAGAGATCAGTCTTCTGATAAAAAGAAAGAGATGTTCAATAAACTTTTTGTCCAGTCTCTTCCCAGAACAGCAGCTTCCCAGACAACTTGATTCATGCAGACAGAAGGGAAATGTATTTTGTGGCATACAGGCTGGGAGGGAGACCAAAACTGGCTATGAATAGTCAGACACATTAGTTAAGCACAGTCACACAGTGACCTTTATTCTTTGCTTCATCAAAAATGAACAATAATTAAGTGGAACTCGTCAGTGAGCTTGTTCTGTTACTGACCCAGAGGCTGGGGAAGAGGGAACTTGTGACTGCTATTCAACAAACAAAGGCATCAAAAGGAAACACTCCTGGCTTTACCATAAATGTATAGCAACTGCTGTCAGGACTCAGACTGAGAGAGTCTGTCTAGGCTGACATCCTGTCTCCACTGCTGGTGGAAAGCCCTAGATGCTCACAGGTGTTGTGTAAAGAAACCTCCAGTTAAACAGTGGGAAGTCAAACACAGAAACTATGCAGTTGTTATTCATTTATCTTCATATTGTCTCTCTCCTCCTCTTTAGCACTCTAAAAGCACCAACTGGGGATTAAAGTTTGGAACTGGGGCTCTAGACACATCTACTAGGAATTCACTGGCAATGCTGGTTCCTATTATTGTTCCTATTATTGACTAGTTCAGTGACAAGCACTGATGAGTTCTCACACCCACTCACAGGTTAAATACAAACGAGGGCTCATTCCCGAAACTTCTGCCATGTTGCTATTTCTCCCAGGAGGCATTATGTCCCTTGCACTGGAATCCCCATGCCGACAGAGGCCATCAGGAGCATCTTAGCTGCTAGATGAATGTTGCTGTGCTGTACAGGTAACCACAGGGGCTGAGCGGCGCTGATGCCACACGGTCTTTCAGACCCATCAAGTACCTGAGCAAGGCCATATTGAAGAAGGTGTCAGTAGCTCTGAAGCAGACGGATGCAGGATGATCCGAACTCTGGGAAGAATTAACCCAGTGCCATGCCAGACAGGTGCAGCAGCACCAGCTTTTGCACCACTTGAAGAATTTTTTTAGTTTAAACTATGATAACTCTCTCAGTGCAGCTGGCAGCAGCTCAGGATGCCTGGGCTGTGCTCTCCTGTCCAGAAGAGGTACAGCCAAAGGGAGGGTTTCTTCAACGTTGCAGTGGTAACTGGTGGCAGAGCGGAGACGGCAGAGTTTGCATCTCTGACTGTTTTTCAATCTCCTGCTGTAAAGATTTCAATCATGTTTCTTCCAGACAGGTTTAGAAAGAGTTCATCCAGCCCTGGATGGAAATGCTGGTATCTGAAATGCTGAAGTGTGGGGGTGGGCAGTGTTCTCTCAGCTGCATATTCTGTAAATGAGAACTGAGAAAAGGGATTTTCTTCTTTAAGACTGGAAGTAAAACAAACAAACCTAAGAAATAAAAAGCGATATAATGGGGTCATCGCAAAATTGTTTTCCTTTCAGTATAAACTGTCGTAATTATTATTTAATGAGAGTAATTGAAGAACTGGTCCCCCCTCAATATAGGCATGAGCCCATCTGTTAACTGTGAATCATGCAAATAATGTGACACTGGAGATTTCAGAGAAGGGTTTAACTGTTTTGCCGCTAATATTCCCCATACTCTACCCACTGTGCATTCAGCTTTATGGCCTGCCTGGGAGGATTTGGTTAGAATTCAGGGAATTCTAACTGATTGTGTTTTAAAGATTCTGGAAACTGTCTCCTGAGTCCCTGCCAGGAGTGAGATAGTGAACATCTGAGCCTACGAGTTCCGGGCGCAGACCAAACCACCACCCTGCACAACAGCAAACTCCAGTTTCAGGATGGTTCCGCTCAGGATTTGAACTCCAAAGAAGAAGCCTTTTACTGATCAGCACTTTAATCACAGGGCAAGTTCGGGGGGTACCTTGACTGTAACAGGAGGAGAGGCACATGTTTTAACATGTAACCTTCCTCACATCATCTGTGCTGCGAAAAGCACCTTTCAGGGAATCGCACCTAAGCCTTAACTCTACAAGCTGTTCCTGCAGGCAGACATCTGTGTGAAGCCCACAGGAATGAAAGGGCTCTTTGCACACAGAGAGGCCCAGCTCTGGGTGGGCTGAGATGGACTTTGCGGTCACAGCGTGTCCAGTGGCTCCAGAGTGACTCCCCCACTTGCTGAGGGACCAGTATTAAGCAATGCTGCAGGCAATGCTGTCCACAGCCAGAGCACAGAGCCAGGCAGTGGGGAAATGAGGTGGGAATAAAAACCAAGTAGATTTTCAAGCTCCATCAAGAATGTCCCAAATTTCAGAAAAAAGCCCAGAACACCGAAGTATAAAGCATGCACGATTCATGCACGTACACACGGCAGGTATTGGTTTTGATACTGAGGACCGTGCCAAGCGTCCCCTGGGGCACCAGCCCTGCCATGCAGATAGGAGGAAGTCAATTCCAGGAGTGACCCAGTCCCCAACAAGCTGCCCTGTCCACATGGACAAACAGTGCCCATCGTGCAGAGCAACAACCTAGTCTCCTGGAAGCCATACTAACACTAACCATCACAAATAACATATTCCTCCTATCCACTGGATGAGAAGGCGTAGGAATCATATCATTCCTACTGATCGGCTGACGACATGGCCGAGCAGAAGCTAACACAGCTGCACTACAGGCCGTACTCTACAACCAAATTGGTGATATCAGCCTCATCCTAAGCATAGCATGACTTGCCTCAGCCACAAACTCCTGAGAAATCCAACTCTCACACTCCCCCCAAACACCAATACTCCCCCTACTAGGCCTCATTCTAGCCGCTACTTGCAAATCCGCTCAATTTGGACTTCACCCCTGACTACCCGCTGCCATAGAAGGCCCTACCCCAGTCTGTACCCTACTTCACTCCAGCACCATAGTATGCCATCTTGTTGCTAAAATAAGGCCCAGTATTTCTTGTGGATTATCATCAGTGATGTTAAGATCCTCTGGTAAGCACTGCTGATGGGCTCCAAGACAAACCTGACTGTGAGTGTTAAAAACAAGCACCCATTTTCAGTGACTACAACATTGGCTCACTGTCATGCGAACACCTCCCAGGTTGTATCTTAGCAACTGGCCAGCCAAAAAGCAGATGATCAGCACGTCTGATAGCTTCTCCATACTTAGCGGAGGCTCTTGATTCTAGAAATTGTGCTGAACTCCCTAAAAACAGGCACAGAAATAATAATATTCCAGATCATGGGCTGGAGAACACAGGACCTGTTAAAGTCCCATCCCTGACGGAGTGTTCAACTGATTTTGGACAAGGCCCACAAGGACCTGTGTGGGGCCTCCATGGAGGGTGGCTGGCATGTACTCACAGTTTGGATCCAGGTGGAACCTGCTTTTTAGACGCCCCTTGCTCCAAGGGCTGTCCATATGACCCTGCTCACTGCCAGCAGGCCCTGCCTGAGCCAGCTCTCATGGACTTCCCTAGAGCACTGGAAGTCTCTTCTGCGAGTGGTGCTAAGACCATGTTGGGGACCAGCAATGCCTTCCTCACATGCTCGCTCAGGAAAATGAAGCTGTCAGAGACTGAAGACATTGTTTATGCCTCAACATCGCTAGAAGAACCACATTACTAGGAAAAACCTCTATTTTTCTCTGAAAACCTTAGTGCAGGTGTCCTGTCTGCGTAAACCTTTCCTGGATCAGTGGGGTCCTGCTTTTGGGGTCCTGTGGGGTCCTGTGCATGAGCTTGGGCCTGGACGGTACGGAGCATGCACACCACCACCAAATCACTGGACAATGAAAGGACATCTCTAGGCAACATAAACTGTCCCTATGGACACTCACCTCACTGGCAGATAACACAAGGCTTACAGGAAACAAGCAAGCTTAGCACCGATGCACGCACACCCCCTTGCCCCCCCCGCCATGGAGACAAGCAGGATGCTGTCTACGGAGACGCCCTCTGAGGTGTAAAGCCGCAGAAGAAAAATACCTGTTTTTCTACAAACACAGAGAGAAAGATGAGAGAAGGGGAGGAAGGCTCCCCACCTTACAACCCCCGAAGACCCCCAAAAGGTAATTGGCGCAAGCGCATTAGAGGAACACAGAAGGAGGGACTTATGCAAAAGGCCTCTACGAATCCCCATCTAAAGACTGAGAAAAGGTGGAGACATGGACAATAAAAGGTATCACCGCACTGTCCATGTGGAGACGTCTCCCCCCGCCCCCCGCACTACAACGGACTTTCAGGACGCCGATTCTCCAGGGGGGGTAAACATATATCTTTCTCTCTCTCTCTCCTCTCTCTCTCTCTCTTCTCTCCCCTCCTTTCTTTCCCTTCCCCTCATTACCCTTTTATGTGTGAATGAAATAAAGAGCCAACATATGTGTTTGACACTGTTGTGTCTTAATTCTGGAACCAAGAACTCGTACCTATCACAACCGAACTTTTACTGGTTCGTGACGGAAGCTTGGGACTGTTTCAGACAGAAACAGTCTGTCTGTGCAGGACAATGTAGCCCTTCACTGACAGCAGCAGATCAAATTAGAAATGTTCCTGAAAACTAGCTGTAACATCAGACCAGGCTGAATTCCTTAAGATGTCTGTGGGAGAACAAGATTCTATAAATAAGCTGAAGCACTGCAATATTGTTGATGAAGGAAGTTCAAAACAAAGCCAAATTGTCCAAACAGCCCAAAGCCTTTCAGTCCAAACACACGAGCATTTTCAGACACACTGTACTGGACAAAACAAGATTGTGTGGGAACGCCAAGAGGGAAAGGCATGGGGGCGCGGGGCTCTGCTGGGGCAGTGGACACAGGCCACACGCATTTCTGTAGCAGTTAGCATTGACAGATTGTTTCTGGGGGGCAAGGTCCTAATAATTTTACCCTTTTATGAAAAAGAAATGAGACAGAGGGAGGTCAGTGCATTTTCTTGGGGCCCTTAGCGGACTAAGCAAGAAACAATCTCCAGGCAAGTTTCTTTGCTTTCAAGGTTGCCATCCCACGGACTGTGGAATTTCTCCCTCGCTGATGGCAGCGATACCTATCTTACACAAATCCGAATGAATGATAAATATTTGAAAGTCATCAGAGTTGTCCTCCATGTAGATTTGTCCCCAGTGCAGAGTTGTCCTCAGTACAGTGTTGTCCAGGGGACAGCTCTGCACTGGGGATGACTCTGCACCAAGCCAGTTCGAAAACTGTGGGTATTTCCTGCTTCGGGGAAAGCAAACCTGGTCATGGCTTTGCTTTCACTCAAGGACCTGGAAGTACCTCGTGGTGGTGATGAAAGATGAAGTACAATGTGTACCTGAAGGGAATTTAACTCTGGCAGAGAATACTTGATGTAGAGCTGAATGATGTACACTGCTACATAACATGAACAGTGTTCCGGGTCTTTCAGGATAACACAGTGGTGATGACAGAAGCCAGCTTCGAGTGGTGTCCAGTAAGCTCCTGAGGTGGACCTGCAACCCCAGTGAATTTTGTAACATCTTTCCTGCCCTGAGAAGATTGCTATGATAGATAGAAATCCACAGTCATGAACTACACGAAGTTTTCTGTAGAAAGAAATCATAAACTAGTGATGGTCTGATGTCAGTGGTACAGAATAAAGGGTAGAATGTCCTGGTTTGAGTTAGGACAGAATTCTACTCAGTGATTTCACTTTTCAGCTCAGTCTCTTCTCAGTAATTGCACTTTCTGAAGTTAATGGCATGTTTTTGTAGGCAGTGTCTGCTTCCAGAAGTGATAACGTTTGATGTTTACAGTTACTACCAGGGACTGGGATGCAGAAAGGCTCTTGCTGGTCTGTGAAGACCAAGTTCACTGCTAAATCTTGTGTCCCGCATTGTGAGTGCTGTGAGTTAGAGGCAGCACCTGTGGGGAGGAGCCGACAAGGCAGCTGACCCTACACTGACCAATGTGTTCCATCCCATGGATGTCATATTCAGTATTTGTATATGTATTATTTTATTGTTATTATTTCCACTTCACTTTTCAGCTCAGTCTCTTCTCAGTAATTGCACTTTCTGAAGTTAATGGCATGTTTTTGTAGGCAGTGTCTGCTTCCAGAAGTGATAACGTTTGATGTTTACAGTTACTACCAGGGACTGGGATGCAGAAAGGCTCTTGCTGGTCTGTGAAGACCAAGTTCACTGCTAAATCTTGTGTCCCGCATTGTGAGTGCTGTGAGTTAGAGGCAGCACCTGTGGGGAGGAGCCGACAAGGCAGCTGACCCTACACTGACCAATGTGTTCCATCCCATGGATGTCATATTCAGTATTTGTATATGTATTATTTTATTGTTATTATTTCCACTAAAACAATTTTAGTTTTCTTTTCCAATCCATAAGACTCTCTCCCTTGCTCCCTTTCTCTTCCCCTTTGGGAAGGGAGAGGGACTGATAGAGAGCATCTGTCATTCGTCTAGTGGCCGGCCCAGCCCTAACCCGTACAACATATTAAACCAAACCATATTTACAATGGATTCCGCTCTGCCAAGACAAACAGCACTAAGAGCTGTTGCTTCTTCCAGCACCTCTTCCATAGTGACCTACCCTCTTGTCTACACTTGCACAGTTCTAGGTGGAGACCAGGAACCAGCCTGATCCTTGGAAGAGCAACTGTGCCCAAGCAACCTCCTCAGGCAGTTCCAGTTATCTAAGTCTCGTCATGGCAGGAAGGGGCCTCTTAGCACCTCTGTGGAAGGCCAGGGCAGGGGTGGGAAGGCAGGGAAGGTGAAGGACAGGTCTTTTTCCATGTAACATGTCTAATATCAGCTGGGCACCTTGGGAGTTGGACCCTGTGGCTTCTAAGGCTAGAAAACAGCTGGGCACCTCTTCAAAGAAGTGTCCCACGGGTAGCTACAACGCCCAGCTATGAAGCCTGAAACAGCCACGAAAGCTGTTACAAATAAGACGCTTCAGCCCTGCCTGTACCTCCCTGAGGGACTGTGTAACTGTGAAGTGTCTTGAACATACAGAAGTGCCAAGTATGATTCTTACTGCTGTTAGTAACGAACACTATTAGAAGTTCACAGTGCGGAGCTGATTTCTAAGCCACCTGATGTGGTTTCTAGCAGTGGTCTCAGAGGAGAAGTGGGTGAACTTCCCCTAAGCCCTTGGAAAGCCAGTGGAATTCCAGGCAAGCCAAGCTGCCTTGGCTCAGCCGTACAGCTCAGTCAGCCAAATTCTCATCCAGGCAGGGATTAACCTCACAAGTGAAGGAGAAGAATTGTTTTAACAGGAGGAAAGGAAAAGTCAGTAATGGAGAAAGGGTGAGTTGATATAAACTGTAATCTCTAAATAACAGGTGGAAAATATGTCCAAGCACAGAATGTGCTTCAGATGTAACTGCTCGGAATTAAAACTGCTCTAATTTAACACACTTTCTGCCCTTAATACGGAGAACTTCTCCACTCTTGTTTTCTCTGTCACCTTTGACATGTGTGCAGGCACCTACCAAGTTGTGGCTCTTTCCTGAGTTCAACATACAGCATCTACATTGGCAAAAGAAAACTCTGCTTAGTCCCAGCCTTCCCACACAAAAAGAGCCCCAAAAGATGGAAGGTCTGCACAGCTGAGGGTTTGAAGAAGCCATTCTGGAATGTGTCTGCTGTGAGAGGGCTGTGGGAGAGACAAGTGCACAGATCCTTCTTGATTCTCTGCAACCACACTGAGAGCGCTTTTAAAGACCGACAGTTTGCATTTACTGTGTTCAGAGGATTCATGAATTTGGGTAGCAGAAGAATCCCTGCAGGAACATACAGATTACACTCACTAACAATCATTCAGAGATCTTATTTGCTCCTTGTTAAAACCAAAACTCACTCTCAGACTGGTGTGGGACTATTATGAGAAAGATGTGCAAAATAAAAACCCGATACAAAGCTTGAGGTGCAGGTCAAAGAAAAGAACATAACAAGCTCTCTGGTCTGTTGCCCCCAAATTCTTAATGGCTGCTTGAAAAATTACTTTCTCTGGGTTTAGATCTCTGAGGTTTTCCAAGGGAGTTTGTACTCATTCATTTTATGTAGCACAAATGTCATTGATTGGCCCAAAAATTTCCATAGAGAGAAAGCCTTACATACCGCTCAACAATTCAGAGATTCAGCAATCAGCCAGTCAAGCACTCATCAGCCTCAGCTGTATAAACTGTGGCATTATCTCAAATTCATCTCTTTATTATACCCTGCTACAAAGGAAACAAGAAATCTAACCGTACCCATCCAGCAAACAGCAGCTTGGTCCTCCAAAAGGGAGAGATAATTTCCTGCAAAATCAACAAAGGGGGAAAAAAGCTGGATTGCATGGCCAGGGAGAGAGAGCCTTTCATTACAGCACTGGTCATAGAAAGAGGGGGACAGGATTTCAACACGTCTGTTCTCTTCTGGGTCTCAAAACTCAACCAGCAACATAATTCCTGGTTAAATAGAGCTCTCACTTGTTTCCTCTCAAAGGATGTGCACCCAGGGTTGGAGGTGCTGTCAGGTAGTTTGTGGTAAAGCAGTAGTTGTACAGATGCCAGGGGGAAATACGCATGGTCTCCCTTCTGGTTTGTCACTGTACTTCCATTCCTATGTGGCTAGCAGGAAACCATGGCATAGACTGCATTGCACATGACACTACAAGGGAAAGGTGAAATAAAATCAGCAATCGAAGCCACCTTGTAAGTCTTGGTTTTCAAAGAGTTCATCCTAGCACAGAAGTATGGAGGAATTGTATTTTTTGCAGGGACTATGTGTTATTTCTCTGAATAGTGCTGCATTGCAATAATATGCTGTGCTTGTGAGCTCCAGAGATTGAAGAGCCCTTAGAGAGATGGATTTATAAGACCGTCCTCCACCCCAGGAGGATGAAAGAGTTGTGCAGCTCTGGATTTCATTACCCTTTGGCCCCTTTGCTCAGGCTGTGGCCGTGAGGGAGAGCTATTCTGAGAAGACAGTTTTGAAATTAAATGCCTTTATTTTGTCACACAGAAAGCTGCAGAGAGAGAATGAACTCGTCTTTCCCAAACCCCTGTGTGGGACCCACTTGTCAGAGGGGAACCTTGCTCCCAGTGCCCCAAACAGAGGCCATGAAAGACAGTCTGCAGGCACTGGGAACTACCACAAAACCAAGTGGCCAGTGTGGGCATGTGGGTGAGGTTCACCCCATGAAAATCATTTTTGCCCACAACATTGCAAAGTTGGGGTTATGCTTATTCATGCAGAGTTTCAAACTACTCCAGGGAGAGAGGACCTGTAAACTAAACCAGCCTCACAGCCCTTCCCAAATCCCCAAACGGTAAGCACAGGGACAAAATGACATCAGGAGCTCCAATGCCAAAGAGCAAGCCCTGGGGACTATCCTGAGGGACTCAGTTGAAACGTGACACTTGTCCATGGCTCCAGACAGGAACCCGGCTGGGAGCCCTCACCAGGTAACCCTTCCCAAGAGGCACAAAACAAAAAACCTTTGTACCTTCCAGAAAATTAGAGAGAGAAACCAATAACCTCCTGCTCAGGTTTCACTGCACAATTAGCAGGGAGCTCAGTCTTGTTTACCACTTGCAAGCATGAAAGGGTTAAGACGAACCTTGCACAAACTTTGCTGCGAGCTGAGCTCACAGACTCCCTCCCTTCCCTCCTTGCCTACTGTCGAGCTGCAGCAGCTTCAGAAACCTCGCCGCTCCGGCTGCTGCCTACCGTCACTGAGGGAGGGACGAGCTCTTTCCAACCGAGCAGTGGAGCTCATGAAAAGAAGGCTCCTTGCCCCCTTCTCTTGCTGCCTGCGAAGGAAGAGCGTCAGCAGTGATGCTGTTCACTCACACTGTCAGTTGGCATCTCAAGATCGGGAGTGAGAGCCATCCCTGCCAGCAAACCATGTGAATTCAAGAGCAGAGGAGGAGAAAGTGCACTTGGCATGTCTGCTGCTGAAGAGACAATATCCCGACTCCAGCAGTAAGCCAGCAAATCTGTTCTGCACAAACCCCACTGCCGGAGAGGAGATATTCCCAGATAAACCACCAGCAAGTGCATGGTCTGGACCAGCTGCTCTAGTGCCTCGTCCCACCAGCCCAGCGTGCTCTGAAAGGTAACTATGCTTTACTCTGCTCTCTTCCTCTGCACCACCACACCTGAGACACTGACATACTGCCCTGCACGTCAGTATGAGAACAAAAATACCTCCTGCCACTGAAAGGAGAGACACCCCCCTTCCCTCTCCCTGGAGAAAATGCAAGCCATGGGCAGAACTGGTACTTTAATGCTCTCTTTGCATTTCTTCAATGCTGATTTTTTTCTCTACAAGTCACGTAGACAGAACACACCTGGTACTGTCTGTGTTCAAGCCCAAACCTTTCTGCACTTGCCAGCCAGTTCAGTGCAGATTAAATTAAAAGCCTTGGAGAAGCTACACAAGTAATTGCTCTGTTTTGTGCCACGTACCTCTTTGTACCAGTTAGAGTATCGGGCAGAAAAGCAAAGGAGAACGCAGAAAAGTTGCTTTCACTTTCAGAGATGCCTTGCTGGCAAGTGGCACTTAAACTGAAAATGGGAGTAAAAGGAAGCAAGTGGGCAAGACATTCACTGCAGTGGCAAGATCAATTTGTACTGTCTGTCTGTGCTGTTTGGGGGAAAATCTTTCTCTCTGCTCCTCTGTGACCTACAAAGCTGCAGAGCAGGGCCATGCAGGCTTCCTAAAAACTCTCCAACCCTGACAGCTGCAGTGGGAGGATGGTAATTTCAGTGCCCATGAAGTTTTGGCTAATGAATTTCCTGCCTCAGAGACGTAGTCTGGGAATAAACCTTCCAGTTGTTTTGTATGAGGCTTCTATTTTCATTATTGATTTTTATTAAATGAAATATGTTGGCTTGGGTTTTTTTTAATTCTTGCTTAAAAACAATTGCAAACTGATTAAAAAAAAGAAGTGTCTGCCTTTAATCATTCAGTATGTACCCACTGAGCATCAGTGAGTACTTATGGTGCTCGGTGCCTCTCAGAACTGGGAGTACTGGCCAGCCAGAGCAGAATGACTCAGCCTTGAGCAGCAACTTAGACCACAGGGGATGTGGGCTCTAGCCATGCCGCTCTGCTCTGTAACAAACTTCTCCTTCCTACCTCTGTCCGTAGACTTGAGGGCTTCTCAGGTAACCAGTGAGGTTTTGCCTCCTGTAATCGAGTCACACAAGGTTACTGTGCTGACCTGCTTCACACACAGGTTTTTCAGTATCTTTGTCTGCCACTCATCTTCACATGAACTTGGTCTCTACAGCCTTCAGGCTTCTATTTGTTAAAGAGGAGCGTGCAAAGCTAAATCTACTAATATCCAGAAAGATGTGCTCAATGAGATAATTGGTAGATTGAAAGGCAAAAATCTTTAGGGTTGCCTGGAGCTACTGAATTATTTCTAGCTCATTTCTGGAAAAGATGTAGTTAATTTCACAGCCTTCAATATTCTGAATAGTTGATTGCTCCAGACAATTCTATAGTTGAGACTAAAAAAAGAAAGCTGTGCCACTCCCCACTGCTAGTACTTTTTACTATTAATCTGCTCCTTTTATCAATACATGCCTAGCTCAGCTTGTTAATTCAATGTCTGGGTTTGCAGTTAATTACTGAACTTCAGACTAATGTCCTCAGCATTCTGCAGTCTCATTTTATGAAGTATGGAAATCCGTCAGGCTCTCTGCTCTTTCAGGAGAGAAACTAGCTCTGGCTTTTCATCCCATATGGCAGATGAGATGGGCAAAGACATCGTTCAGTACTTCAATTCACACAAGTGTCAGATTCCAGACTGGCTGCCTTTCATTATCAACTCAGAAACCATCCCGTAAGAGCAGAGGTTTAATGTGGCCAGTAACCTTCACACCCTCCCTTTCCCACCTGCTGTGTAATGTAAGAATATTCTTCATGGGAGAAGAATTTTCATTTACAGGTTCAAAGTGTGAAAATTGCAGTTATTGCCCTATAATTGGGAGCAGAAGTGCCTGGCTGCAACACTCCCCTCGCTTTCTTGTCCCACGTTTCCACAGCAGCACCAAACCTGCTGCTGAAAGAACTGGCTCCAAAGTGGTTGGGTCAGCCCCTGGAAAAATACTGAACAGCCCTTTTCTTGCCCAGACCCTGCTACACAACGCACAGCACAGAATCCACCACCCATGCAGGGAGCGCAGAGTCAAAGCCCCAGGCAGTTCTTTCAATTGGCAATTTGGCCCAGCTCAGCCAGCCAGGATCTGGCCCAATACTCCGTACGCTGGATCACTGTTATCTTTAGTGCTTTGATGCTGAAGAAGGTATTGCAGGAGCTGGGAGGCAAAGTGTAGATAATCCCATGTCCCTTCTCCAAAAACTCAGCACATCAGATGATTCGCCATGACATGAGCCAAAGTATGTCTGTCTTGCTTGTAATGAAACCCTGAATATCAGCTCCTTGATGACTCAGGCCTCCAGATTTCAAACACCTCTCTCTGAAGAACAGCAAAATGTTGTTCCCCTTGGTGCATGGGGAGAATATAACCAAACACTGTCAATAAATCAGCCACATTTTACAAACTGAAGGTCCATGAAAATCAAAATGTTCTGCAGCAATGTCTTTTAGGTGAAATTTTTATCTAAAAGCATCATGTTGACCTAATGTTTCATTTTAATCTGACTACCATAGTCTATTGCCATGTTAACACTCCTCTATTTACATCTCATGTTGGTGTATATCTAGTGAACATTAGCAAGGACTGCCTCACTTTGTTTCAGTGCTGTCATTTTTGCTTCAGCTAAAAACAACATTCTGGCCTTATCAAAGCCAATGCTTCTGGATGCACCATTTGCAGTGAAATTTTGGCATCTGTGTTTTCTGTTCCCAGCTGAAAGAATTGAAAATGCTAAAATGTCAAAATTCCCCCCATTTCTAGTAAGTTCTGCGCCCAGGAGGCAGAGTGAGATGTCATATCCTGCAGCAGAGTTGCCCCAGTGGGACAGGTAGGGCTCTGGACACCTGCCAGGTCCACCCTGCCTCAGGCACAGAAGGGTCCTGATAAACAACAAATGGGAGACATGGTGGAGACGCTGGCTGGATTCCTATCTTGCCTGCCTTTGTGACATCTAATTTCACAGGCTGTGGGGCCTTCTCTCACCCACAAGTAGTGAGTGTTATCACAGGAGACCTGAACGATTAGATTTGCATGGTCTTTCTCTAAAGTTCAATACTTGGTGCTTCTCCTGATCTCAAGGTGTCTCACAGGAGCATGATAAGGGTTTTCTTATCTGTTCGTTCTAAAGATATCTCATACAGGCCAGGCTATTTTGGTACCTGGTTTCATCTGGTTTCATTTCTCTCTCTCTCCTTTTTTTTTTTTTCCTTTTTTTTTTTTCTTCAGAAAGCCAAATTTTTGACTGCTCCTAATGAGAAACTCGAAACTCCATACTCTTTAAGCAAGTACCAATAACCCTGGATTGGGAGAGACAGATCCCCCAGCAGTCTGGCAAAGCAGAAAACAACCTTCTCCAGCTCACAGAACGGTAAAGCCCCTGCTGTGGGAGAAGCTGGCAGAAAGCTGACTCACTCTGTTTGGAAAACAACGCTTGCAAGGACCAAAGCTGTGCCAACCTTTGCGGCTCACTTTGAGAGAAGGACTACAGCTTTTCACCTCCCAAAGGAGGTGACCTACCAAAAGAAGGACCAAGGCATTTTCAGGACAGAATAAAAGCCAGATGGCAGCGTGAAACACATCTAATGCTTCTTGTCACTGTAACAGCTACTTGCAAAACGATTTGCCAAGTCCTGTCTCATGCAGTCTGCTTAACTGAATGAACTGGCAGTCTTGAGAACAAGAGGATGGAGCGTTTCTTGCTGAAGCCATCGTGCCACCTGTCCTAACTTTCCTCTCTTGACCTCCCTTGTGAGTCTGGTGAGGCAAGACAGGAAATCTGAAGGTAAATAGGGAAAATGGACCAAAGCTGACAGAGAGCAATGACTGAGATTTATTTCAAATTCCATGGAAACCTGACTGGCCGTGTCCACCTTCCCACTCTGGCTACAGAAGTAGACACAACAGCAGATAAATATTCCAGCCTCTATGTGTATGTGGGATTGTTCCTAACGCTTCTGGCTATCCTGCTCATACTGCTTTTCTCCATGCTCTTACGCCTGAAGCATGTTGTTTCCCCAATCACCACGTCTCCAGAGAGCACTGAGAACGTCCAGCAGTTCACGGATGTGGAAATGAACAGCAGGATTCCTACCACTTAGAGACCCCAAAGCAAAGAGGGCTCTGTGCTTCTGAAACACATTTCGTTTGGCAAAACGGTGGTGGAAAGAATCCCTGCCTGCTTCATGAGCCCTAAAACTTCCTGCACAACCAAAAGCAGCACAGAGCATCTGGAAAGTGTCACACAACGCAGCCTGACTGGGACCCGCTGGCCATTGACGCTACAGGCAATATGTGTGCGACACCTTCACTAAAATGTACGTTACAGAAACTGACTGCTGTCAGGAAAGACTCATATCCCCCTAAAAGCCCTTGCAGAAAATGGTAAAATCCGCAATACTGACAGCCAAAACCCCAAAGAGACACTTACCAGAATGTGTCCTGGAGCCTGTATTTGCTGACCTGTCTCTCTGCCCTTTAATTCCTCACTTGTGAAGAGCTGAATCAACAGTTAAGTGGCATAAGCGGGAAGAGCCCGCAGAGAACATACAGAAATTATCAGTGGTTTGGAAATTCTCACGCGTTTCTCCCATTCAAGAAGGAAAACCTTAAACTGCTTTTTTTCCACTTGAATGGCAGATTTACACAATAGAGTTTCAGAAGTATGAATGTTTCATCACTTGCTGGAACTACTGGTTTCTGGCATTAAAAACCTTACAGTGAATAGTTGCATACCAGATATCAGAAAGAGACAGAACTTTTCAAAGAGGAAAGAAAATAAGTGTAATGAAGGTTTAAAATAAAGCATCAGC
>NW_010408926.1:0-16667 GCF_000710305.1 Buceros rhinoceros silvestris | reverse complement strand
CAGGAAAGAAAAATGTTAAAAGACACTCTACCTCTCTCCCTTTGTTCTCCGTTACATTAACAGAGCTGAACACATGCATGGTCACACATTTCAGCCTCCCCAGTATCACTCAGTAATTAAAATGCAGCAAAAAGGTTGGGAGCCAAATGGACACTGTTCTCCTAATAGACTCAGATTCATACTATTCCCTCTCATCCTCATGTTGGTTTCCTTTCTCATTTCTTTCTCCTTTCCATTTGAGTGAGATTGTTTCAGCCACATCTCTAAAGGGTACAAATTTCACCCAGCTTATCTTCTTTATTACAGCCTAGTTCTAGCTTAGCGGTAAAATCCCCTGGTGCTTTCCACACTTCTACACACTGATTTGCCAATTCTCCTCTCTCCAAGGGCTTGGAGAGTGTAAACTCTCCCCACAAAAACAGTACTAAATTAGAGAAGACACTGGCTCCATGGACTTGTGAGAGTAACAAGAATCTGTTTCTCAAACGCTTTGTGTACAATGGGTTCCTTATTTAGATTTAAAGGTCTGAGTATAGTGAGCTTGAGTTTTAGTACAAAGCTATTTAAAAAATTATACTCCTTTTACACTCCATCACCTCCATGTAAGTGGGTTTAATCTGTGAAATAGCACAGTGACTGAGTAAGGGGACACGGCAGAGAACACACTTTCAGCAACACCTCTCCATGCCACGCTTGGCCGTGTTTACCTGGAAAAGGCAGCAGGAGGCAGGTTGCCCCCAAGCTTTCTGCCATGGGGACAGTACACAGATTATCACTAGGCAAGACGGGGGCTTCACACCCCCTCTAAAGAGGCAGACTAGCCCAGGCTCAACATCTGGCTTACCCTGTACAGCCTCTCAATTTTCTAGATATGCCATTCAAAAGCTGCAACTTATTTAGACCATAAATGTTCTAACATACTAAATCAGCAGCTAAACCACATCAGCTTTCCAGTGCAACTGTCTGTGGAAAAGCCTTATTTCCAAGAAGCCGCAGTACAGATTAAAATACTAACAGAAAATATCAGACCTGCTATTGGAAAATGACAGTATCAGAATGTGCATTGGGACCCAAATTCTGATTGCTGTGATCTCAGACAAAAAGGCTCCCAGAGGCAGGTGTCAAGATTGTGTTTCTTTCCTTCATCCTAAAGAATGCTATTTCAGAAGAGTCCCACAACCCTTTACCACTTATTCAGTAAATATACTGTAAATAAAAGAGCAATTACTTTCTATATGATTATGTCACATCACCCTGTATCTTTGGGCAGTCTCTGTATTCTATGTAACACTGCTAATGAAAGCAGCTCTATCTTCCAACACAGAAATGACAAGTTTTCCTTTCTAAAGCTTCATTTCACACAAAGTATCTGTCCCACCTGATACATCTACAGTTCCAGAGTCACTTAGAGTGCCTCATTTGTCTGTACAATGCCAGCAAATTTTAAAGCCTTTCCCATTGGGAAAGGCTTTTCCCCCTTTTCTTTCTCGTTTGTAATGTCCAACACCTGATGTCACTGAGAGAAGTGGCTGTTGGGATGCGTTTGCTGAGTGGGCTCCAGCGGACTTTGGCATTCTCTGGTTATAAGGAGCGGTTACTGGAACTTTTCCATGAATATCATCCATACCCTTGCCCTCCAGCAGTCTGTTTCCTTCCCACTTGTCCATCTGCTACAGAAAATTGGGATTTTTTTACAAAAATAAAGAGACATACTACTATCAATGGTGAGTAATTGACTGCTCTGTACTGTTCCCACGTGTAGATCTGAGAGACCAGCTCATGTGCAGCGATAGGCTCAAGTGGTGCTGCTCATTTTTGGCCTCAGAGGGTGCCTGGGTAAGAAGACCCCTACCAGTCTGTGGAAGTATTAATTGAACCAGGACAGTTTGCTCTCATCTCTACTCCCATCTTAGACACTGGAAACAAAATCCAACACCTCCTCCACTCCCTGTCTGTGGGGGAAGACAGCCACCCGTTCTGAAGCAGCAACAAAACCACTACGTGTTGCTGTTCCTTGGGGGTGGGACTGTGAGGTCAGAGCAAGGCTACAGTCATCAGAAAACCCCCACTGCTCCCAGATCACCCAGGGTATTTGGTCTAGGAGGTGTCAGGACCTGAGTATGGTGCAACTCCCCAAACCATATGTATTCTACAGGATTTACACTTGGGTAATCTCATCCACATGATTTCCACCCATGTCCAGTGAGTTTCTGCATTAACAAACCCTTCAGTATTGAGCAGAAAGGGTTGGTATGTGGAATACGTTCCTTCTCTGTGTCAGAATACATAAATACAAACGTGTATTTTCGTATCCTCACAGGGCTGCAGAGAAGAACATAATTGTGCCAACAGTGTAACTCAGCAGAGGATCAACCTCTAGCTCCCCAAAGGACCTTTTCTGATTTTACTTGAAAAAGAAATAAAAACTGTTTGAAACCCAACGATTATGTGAAGTCACACATCCATTCAGCTGTCAGCATTATGTCACAAGTAATGACGCCTTGTCTTCACTAGGAAACCAAACGTGTCCTTACCCTGCAGTCACGAATGTAGGCACTACTTCTGAGGTAACACCTAGCGCAGACAGACAGACTGCCATAGCTTTAAGCAGGTTGGCAGCTCCAGGGAGAGGCAGCCAACTCCTCCTGCTACTTGCCCTCTGCTGACAGCAAATGCTACAAGTCAACTCGTTTGCTACTGATCAGGTTGCAAACTAGGCAAGACTGTGGAATGATTGCATTTTTTTCTCAAACGGGATCTATCTTTGTAGTGTATCTATACTTCAGCTTAATTCTAGTATGGACAGAAAGTTTGTTCACGGTCCTGTTTATTCACATGCCCTGCAAAAAATGTGCAGTCTCATGATGACACACATGACTAAAAACTCACACGCAAATAAATCTCAACAGGGTAAAAATGCCAAATGGGATTTTCTTGGTACATGAGCTGTCAACTTAGTTGTTGCCATTTTGATAGAAAAATAGAGATGGTGAAGACTGCTTGATAGATGCAGTGGGCTTAAAAACAACTACACAGGATGTTCAGTAAAAAGCATCCATTTGTTTCTGTAAACAAACGCTACAGCTACAAGAGAAGATTTAATTCTACATCCATGCAAATTGGGGAAGACACTATCTTCAGTCACTGTTCCTGACACAGTTCTCACACTTATTCACAAAAAGGAACTGCACGTTATTCTTTCCATCTAGCAAAACCTAACCCCATAAAGCCCTCTGAGATCTTCACCATCCTCAGGCTTTTACGGAAGGCTCTGCAGTTCCAGCATGAGGAAGAGCAGTGTTCAATTGCTGATGTTCATTCTGTGGGCACAGATATCAAAGCAAAGCCTGAAAAATCACAATCATAAGTTTGTTCCTTGCACACTTGTTCTCTAGAATGCAGTATATGAAAATTGCTTCCTCAGTCAGGAGAACAGTTAAAGTATCACCCAAGACAGCTGATGTTAAAATAATCCTAAACTGAATCTGAATTTTGATGGATTGGATTTTTCAGAGGTGCTCTAAGATTTCTTCAGCTGAAGCCACAAAGCTGTCCAGCTGTAGGTAATGCCAAGTTTGTAAAAGCAGATCTGGATACGAGAGAGAAAGGTCTGTCAAATTCATTTAATGACCCACTACCTGTACTCCCACCTGAATTTCATGTCTATGTAAACTTGTCAACTGGGAAACAAATGATGAATAATTCAGAAGACCTTCCCCTCCCTTCCTTCTTCTCTAGATTTATTAACCCATTTTCAAAGCACAGTTGATCGAGCTAATAGCCACAGGCTTCCTAAGCTGACTCTCTCAGCGTTAACGCTGTCTTCGCGGTCATACTCCTGCTCTTACAGTCCCATTTAATAGCGATCGATGAAGATACAACAGGCACCTGCAAGTCAGAGTCACTGCTGCCTCTGCAGGAACATGCAGCACTTTTTAGAATGTTACTCCACATTCTTTAGGTTACTGGGAGCCTGTCCAAGTGGCTGCTGCATGCCTAGCACATACTGCCCCAGGAAGCTCACACCTGGGCCAGCAAGAAGTTGCTGTGATACACTCGCTGGCAAATCTTGCACCTTGTCACAACGGAATCAAACTGATGTGGTTTTGCTGTTCTTCACAATTTTTTCATGCTTCCACAGCACGGAAAAGCTGTGAACAGCCCTTGCAGCACTGACTCTGTCAGCATGGGAAGCCCAAGTGATAACACCACACCAGTTTGCATTTACTTCATGTTGGCAGCTCTTGGGGGAAAAATGCGACTCGCTGTTGTTGAATGCATCCATCAAAGCAGAGAGGAAAGAGAGGGGCATTCTCAATGCACTTGGGTTTGGCTAATGTGCTAAATCTCGAAGCTGTTTATTGTTATAGAGCATAACCACCACTGAAAGGGACAGACCATGTTCCCCCGACAGATGATACAGCATGGCAACACTCACCATATGCACATCCACAAGCATCTCGGGAAGAAAACTACCGGGATCAGAACACTGAGGCTGCTTTTCCTTTGTTTGACTTTTGCTTGTAACTACCCACCAGTTTGCTACCAGACACACTATTGCCCCACTGTCCTGCTTACCTCCACATCCAGACTGCTCAGCACCAGCTTCGCTGGCATGAGGCTGAATAACAATTTGCCACAAAGCAATCTGGGAAAGATATGCTGACAGACGGAGTATGTACTGAGCCTGGGTGAGAATTTCTTCTATTTCTACTTTTCCAATGAATTTTGCCAGGCTTAGAATTCTGAAAACCTCTCCAAATGGATAATGCCTTAGTGGAAATTGTCTTCAGTGTCCATGCTGGACAACAGCAATAACAAAGAGGCTGGAAAGAGTTTATCATGCTTTGAGGTAGTGGGATGGACCAGATGCTGTCTTGGAGAGCTTTCCCTGAAAAACTGCCTTCTGTATCCATAAGCAAGTCACAGTTCAGACATAATGCTTGTAGAAAACACCTTTAAATTTGGCATCACTCCTGCCACTTAAAGGCTTGAATAAGCCTTTACCTTTTGTGAATATGGATTAGTTCAGCGTTGCTGCCTCTTTTTTTCTCCTGCTGAGGAAACCTAAGCTCACAGGAATTACTCACACCTCAAGAGCAGGTGACAGAGTAAGATACATCAATTAAAGCTTTAGGTCAGAGTCTCCAGTTTATGCTGGCACACAAGTACCTGTGACACAGAGAAGAGTAGGCCAAAAGAACAGGCAGAAGAGCCACACAATAAATCACAGCAGAGTAAAAAACACATAGAGTCAAAAGACAAACCTGGAAACAGGTTGCTCAGCAGACAAAAAGGTAAAGAAAAGCAGGACCTAGAGGAGCACCTTACCAGAGCTTCCTCAGCGCATGCTTAGTTTTGAACTTCAGAACAGGTGGACACTTGCTTACAACAGTAAAGATCCTATGGGATGGAGGAAGTGAAGCGGGAACCAGTTCAATTAATAAAGCTCAAACTTCAGCCCCTTAACAAGAACTGATTACTATTGTTTTCTTTTCTATAGTAAGTAACAGCTCATGATAAATTGAACAGTTCCAAGAGAAGCTGGAAGTCAGGCTACTGGATGACAAGCCGTAAGGTGCTTCCTTTCTACCAGGCTGGTCAAAGAGGTCAATGAAGTAGAGGACTAATCTTGTATAGAGCACAGTAAGGGTCAGAAGGGATTAGCAACTCCATCAGCAGGAGGCACCGTTCAGCACATGAGCTTCAGGCCAGGCTAAAATCATCATAGCTCAGGACAGCAAAGTGGCATTAAAATATGATGATGTTGTTTCTAAGGAACTTAGATTGAAAGAAAGGTGTGGTCTATGTGCTAGAACTGTCACATGCAATGACAATGTCATTTAATGATGAGAAGCTTATGCTATTCTAGTGTCATTCTCGGAAATGCTGCCTTCTTGGAGAAATCAGATGATGCTGTAAGTGTCACGCTCAGCAGCAAAGACCTTGGCAGAATCAATTGCTCTTACTTGTAGAACTGATCTTTTTGGTCCAGTGCTCTGATTTTAACACCATTTGACACATCATTCACCACAATTAACTGCACAAACTTTCAAATGTCTCCTCTATAGGGATAAAACAGTCTCAGCTCAGATGGGAATGGACGGTGATTGCAGAGGCTAGTAATTATTCCTTATTTTAGAGCTATGCGACCTCTCACGGCAGGCCACAGACTGAGAAACCAGCAACAGCCCAATCAAATGATAAGGTCGCTGCTGCACTGCCAGCCAAAGATGCTGGAATGCAGACAGAATATGAGACTATTTTTTATAAGTCAAACCTGCTTTGAAAAAGCCTCTTGCAGCAATCAGTTCCTTGTATTGAGGTCAGGTACAGCAAATGCAGCTGAGCTGTACCCAGTTTGTCTCTGTGCACATCCCTGTGCTTCTCCTTCCATTTACCTTTGCACATCACTGCGTCAACCACTTAAGAAAGACCACAGGAAACTGACAGCAAGAAATTATCCACATAAAACCTTTACATTCTTGAATTTACATTCTCTTTGAATGTAATTGAAAGGTAAAATGAGGAGAAGCCAACCAGCCTTTCCTGGACTGTTACTACATGGCTTGACTTCAGCATTACTGGGGCAGCAAGACCAACGAGTTGCTGTTTTTTCTCTGGTTTCTGGCGATTTTGTCTTTCTGGGTATATAAATTCTCTCAGTTATTTCCTTCAAGGAAAGACAAACACGGCAAACAAACGTCTCCACGGCCAGGAAGCAGTGAGAGCTGTTGTCTGCCTCTCAGGTGATTAGATCCAGCTATACCAGCTATATAAGGTTTTCACTTCCCAAGATAGTATCTTTCAGCAGTAATCATCACTTGGGTTTGGTTTTTTTTTTAGGAGACCAATCTGTAAATGAACGCCACACGCAGTCCTCTTCTTGGGAAGGCTGTTTATTATTTCTTGTAAGGCAGTCTGAAAGATCTCTCATTCGGCATTATAAAGTATGTGAGGCCATTCCACTGAACAAAAATAAGAGTTTGGACTCAATTTCACCAGCCAGCCGGGGAAGGCATGGTTTTTGGCAATTTCCATGTTAAACACAGCCTCTTTATTTAATACTAGGGGTTTAAAACTCATAATAGAGTATCAGACAAAATAAACTAATGCCTAGCGTTAAGTGTCTGGGTAGTTATCTCACCCCCGAGTGACGGTAGCCTGTTCTTAGTCACTCTCATCCACAACCATCCTCTGTTGCACTGAAAAAGCCTTGCAGCTCCTCTCTCTGCTGACTTGTTTTACCATTCAGCAGTCTTGCACAGCCCTCAGCAGAACTTTGCAGCTTAATGAACTATCTCAGGTTTGCAGAAAACCAATCAATTCCATGGTGGAGCTTGGTCTGAAGAATAGGGTTGGGAGTGAGGAAATCAGAGGTTTCCCTTTTGGATCACAGACAACCCATTCTGAGATCACATGCCTGGGGTGACAGACACTTCAACACGTGAAGCTATATGAGTAGTCTGGGTACCCCCACTAGTTTGGAGTGTCTCAGAACTTCCTTAGGAGTATAGTAGAACTTGTTTTCAGATGGTTTCTTCCCAACTCTGTCTGGTCCAACGTTATTCCTTGAGTATACGTCAATAAATCTGTCAACTCTCAACTGACAGTAAGGCTTTTGGGCTCAGATCAGTCATTATGTTTCGTCTGAGCCCAGAAGAAGGATGAGAGGAGTGTATACAAACTACTCCATACTCCCTCTTTGTCTCCCAGAGTAGTCTTTCATCTTTTTCTGGTTTTCTTTTCTGTGGTAAGAGGCTGGCACAGTCTCTCTCTGGCTCTCTTTATCTATTGAGAAATGTATTCTAATTAGAGTTCTTTGAGATTTTTAGCATTTCTAGAGGGAATTAGATCTTTACAGAAGAAGGGGTTTCCATTGTGGGATTCATACCGTAATTAGACAAAATGATGGGCTAAGTCCCAGTGGAAAAAATGCACTGTAATTGGTGTTCACTTTTGTTACACAAACCCATAGAGATCATGCTGATTCCTCCTATTACAGCTGCTTCTGAAGACGAGTGTTCAATTTAAAATTGATGTACCACTATTATTTAGTACCCACAAGCACACTCATGACTTTATCCACCTAAGAAGTCTGATGTGAACCTTCTTCCTCTGAGAAAAATAAAATGCCCCAATGAAAATTCAAGATCAGTGGCATCTGCATTGCTTCACCTCTGAAGCAACAGATCACAGCCAGCCATGCTTCGCCTCGTGTTCCTTGTGGCACAAATCATATTTATATGTCAAAGTAAAATGCACAGAAGAATTTCTTCTGGCCTACACAGTACATAGGCCAAGAAAATAGCTGATTACAACCTTACAACCAGGGTCCCAACCACCAAAGACAGATCTCATTAGGTACAAGCAATAGGTGGCCTGACTTGGTGGAAAACAAATAAAAATACTTACATGGGTTATTGCATCTAACAAATCATTAATGTGGATAGGTGTTATTGAGAATTAACTGAATATTTGTAATTAATTTTTAGATGAAAAATACCAGTCTCTCGAATTTTTGCTATTACCTTGCTGATTTCAGAAATCCAGGATGCTCACAATCAAGCCAAGCAGTTAAATTCACCTCAACCACAAATATATTTTTTATGGAGGAACAAAACAGTGCTCTGTGTATATGCAATTCTTCCAGCTAATTAGCACCTCGGGGTAGGTTGTTCATAAACAGAAAACAGTAAGGGACCTGCAATACATCCCAGCAGTACCTTGTGTAATACCAGTCTCAGAATCAATGAAGATCTCACCTGAATCCTCACCAAGTCATTGCCTCACAAAATAAAAATTAAAATTCCAAGTTCAGAGAAACCAAAGGAAATTATTTTGCCTATCGTGACAGAATCTAAGGCCCTGGAGGGAAATGGGACATTGCTTCTTAAGACATTTCCTTTTGATCTTAGACTTGAATCATTTCTTCAATATCAAAGCTCATTACATTCAGAAAAATTGATTTATTTTACTAGTTATGCCAGAAGTGTCATCATATCAACTGTAGGTGCTGCCAGACAACATATCCCTGTGATAAGGGACAGAAAAGGAACATAAGGAACATTATTTGCTTCACGGCAAAGGCATTGGGTCAAGTTCAACACTGTCTGACAGCAACTTGATGCTGTTCTATACAATGGTTGCCCAGCAGCCTGCAGTGGCCCCAGTCCAATTTCTGATGGCCAGCTGCCCATATTCCCACTGCAAGCTCAGAGCCATTTCCAAGTGGACTAGAAAATGATAATGCTGTGAAGCATAAAGAATCTTCTCAGCCTTCATCCTTCCACCTCTCAAGCAAGTCAAAGGAAAGCTGACCTGTCTGTACATCTGCCAAGTATGTTTCACCTTGCTTTTGGATTCCTTCAAGACCTCAGTCGACCCTCAGCTGCCAGCCCAAGCTGTGATACACTTAAAAATGGGACAGCAACAAGAGCAGCGCTTTCTAGCGTGCTGCAAACAGGAAACACTGGTACACAAAGCCTGCTGTAAAAGAGCAGTCACATCTAGTACCCAAACATCTCTTAGTTTCACCAGGGAAAGGGCAAGGCAGTGTTCCTGTAGAGGAAAGTACTGGTGGCTCTGCAGAAGTACGCTACAGGGTGAAGCAAACAGGGCTATTGTGAGTTCACCCAAGTTTTCTCTGGGGATGAGATAATGTAAAACAGTCTTGTTTTGACATTAGTGCACGCGGCAGTAATGACTCTCCCAAAAGTAACACTGAGCTCTGTTTTAGATCTAAGTCAGTTAAATTACACCTGGGATGAATCTGGTCCAATATTTGTGAGCGAGTTCTAGCAAGATTATTTATTTTAAGCAGCTGAATGTTATCCTGGAATTATGATGCAAGAAATCCTAAAAGAAGAGTCACCATTCTAAGTTGATACCTAAGTAAGAGTGAAGTGCACAGGCACACACACTCAAAACAGTTTTCCAGTTGTAAACCTGACTCCAGCTCTTCTGCGCATCTCTCTACAGACGTCCTTAGGACACTGAAAAATAAAAGCCACAATTTTTTATCTTTGTATCTTTGTGAAAATCACCACATAATAGCAACCTTCTGGTCTGCCTCTGCACAAAGTATTTCCAGCATTTCTGGTGGTAAAAAGGTGGCCATAAACAGGAAATGCGTGCAAAGGAAGATGTTTCTAGTACTGGTCTTTCTCAGTGTGATTCGCTGCTATATAAACATGCAAACAAATAAACAATGGTGGCCCAGAGCCGGTGAAGAATCTCCAAGTTGAGCTCAGTGGTTTTGGCAAGTATCTAGCGGCTACTTTGATGCCTAATGTCTATCCACTGAACAAGGCTTGCTGGAAACGGGCAGCCTTGGTGCAGGAAACACCATTCGATCTGTCAGCCCTTGGGCAGGTTGGCACTGGCTCTGTTGTCAGCTGGGAAGTGAATCTCATGTGCTTTCACTATTTCACGTTGCTTTTGAGAGCCAGCTTGAGAAGAAAAAACAGGCATTCCAAATGTAAAGATGCTAATACTCTGCTGAAAAGACCGGGTAAAGAGGAGCCTGTGTGGCTGACTGGATCCCCTCGACGCAGCGTATGTGGGCAGCCCTCTACCGGTATGAGCACCCCTGACTGCGTTCACCCAACACCCATGCTCCTCTGTTTTCTTTTCAGGCAGAATTAAAGTAGCTTTTCATTAACTGTAGAGTATATTCAGCTAGTCTACACACTTCCAAAAACCATTTACTTAATCACTGGACTGACTTAGGTGTCCCTGAAGAGCAATTCAAAATGCCTACCTAAACTACTGCTGCCAAGAGCCAGTGACTGTAAAACAACAGGCAAATGGAGAGAGGTGAAATTTAGACAGAGCTCATAGGTCAAATCCTTACCTATTTTTATACTCCATGGCAAAGAGAGATATTTGTATGTACTGGTATAGTTGGAACTGGCTGGGAAAAGGAAGGAACTCTGCTCACTTGGAGCACCTTGCTAAAGATCTAAAATTGTTGGTTTACTTGCACATAATATTCTAATTTCCTTTAAAAATGCACATCAGAAAGAATAATTGAAACATGAAATGTATCTCAGTGCCTGTAAAAATGCATGCAAGGCACCTCAGGATTTGATTACACGTGCACCAGCACAGCCTTCAGAGAACAAAGCTCAATTGATTTCAAGGAGTCTGATTTGCCTGGATGAAAATGAATTTTTAATAGATTTGGTTGTCAGAGGGATTATGCAGGAATACGAAATGCCAGAGCACTGTCACAGTGGAATGCTGTGGAGGTGTTTGCTGGTGGCTAGTAGGCAGGAGCAGTGGCGTGTGTTTTCCACAGACAGTAAGGAGTAGTGCCAGGCTGTCACAGGAGGAGGTTCCCTGGGGAGCTGAAGGGACCAGTTGCCAGGAGACATCCCCATATCAAGCCTTCATAGCCAGGATAACGTTCCTCAAAACAGACCTCAGACTTCCTCCTACGTCTGCATACCAGCCTGTTTTGCAATCACTCTCCAAATTATTTCCTTTACAATCTCCCAAATATAACCCAACACTGACTGGAAATTACCAGCTTTGAGAACTTTCACGTGATATGAAGCCCATTTTCTGGTTCTTTAATGTAATCATTTTACCCTGGATGGAAACCTAGCAGAGACATCGAGCATCAGTAAAGATCCAGTTCAACAGCTGGGACAAACCCGTTGAGCCACACTCCTTGTAACAAGGATGGGAACACAGTATGTGCTAAATCCCAGCGTAGAGGCAACCTCCTGCTTCATGGGCAGGGCAAAGACCAGCAGCACTTTACTTCCACATATTGGTAAGCTCTGAGCTTCCAGAAGTCCAGTCTCAAAGGATCATAGCATTGTTTAAATACGAAGCAAAACAGGAGCAGTAAAAAGATACATAGTTACAGATATATAATAAATATTATTTATATGTTTGGCAATCCCCACTGCCAAATAAGAAGCCCACAAAGAGACAATTCAGAGGATGTAGAAGTGCTGTGATGAAATATTTCAAAGTATGCTATTTAAATTTGCCTGACAAATGTTCCTCTGTTATTTTCCCAGACCAAGCATCTCTGAATCATGGTAATATGACGGAATCATTCCCCCAAATATTCTTCATCTCATTTTCACAATTCCCTACGGTAACAGAAATACCGTCCCTCATAGGTAGAGCACCACATCTACATGAGAGAGGAAAAGGCAGCTCACATTTACATACAGCCAGCTAGAAGTAAGACTAATCATTCTGCACGCCTTTAGACTTGAGAGCAAACTGAGGGCAGTATGCAGTTTACAGAAACCGAGATGTGAACTGACTAGTTTATTTTCATGCATTTTCTTATTCCTGAATAATATAATTATGGAGCTTTCAGGGCAAACTGTGGCAAGCTGAGCTGCATACAAAGCGACGGTGCTCAAAACTGAGCCACCCAGAAACATTTCAAGCAAAGGCTAAGGAGAAGCGAGGAGGCACACTCCATACATCACCAAAAAAGAGCTTGCACTCATGCCATCTTCAGTTACTTGCCCAGATGTTGTCATGGGAAAAAAAATAGAATATAAATTATGCCATATAAAGCACAGATGGGAGCAAGCTCTCACAGGAACACGTCTTCCATTTGAGCTCTTTCCTAGCCTCTCTCCGGGGTCTTGGACTACATTATGTCAGACTGAGCCCATATTTCTCACTAATGTACCACGCCCCCCCCACCTCCAACGTCTCTTGGAGAGAAACCGTTGGCACTGCAAAGGAAGGCTCTCAGCCCTCGCAGGGACAGATTCACACAAGTTCAATGAGCAAGAGGAATGTATCCTCCAGTAAAAACTTCAACGCAAATTTAAGTCACTGCAATGTTACTTGTGAATATTCTTCTCTCCTAGTCCCTGCACAGCACCATGCTGGGAGTACAAGCTGCAGAGGCCACTGATTTTCAGCGACACATGGAAAACACCAAGCTGGAATCACACAGACCTGCTCTACACTACAGAAATCATTCCAGTGATTGCTGAATTCTTGCCATTCTAGAAACTAAATGAGCAAACATGGTCCTGTAGAAGTGAAATTCAGCACTCATAACAAAAAGCAAAAGAACAAAATACAAAACCTGATGTGCCATGATCCTGAACAAACTGCTTTTTCAGAATAGCTGTTTTAACCCGAATTTCAAAGAAAACTGTATAGAACATCTTCCACAAGGAGCATTAAAAGATATTCAGTGTAAGGAGCCCTCCCTGTTGACAGCTGCTCGCTGACTCCTGGACTTTTTTGATTAAGAAAACAGAAAGATAGATCCATTTGACACACTAGTAACATCAGATCTGGTTCTGCAAACTGCTGAGTACGGCAGAACTGTGTTCTTACGTAATCTGGACTTCTGCACTCTGGGAGAAGAGCAGTACGCTCTCCTCCCTTTGAGCAGCACTTTGATCATACAGAAATTAGTCCAAACCTCTTCTTAAGAGTAAGAAAAGGTCAGTGAATCTGTTTTTTTCTTGAGCTGCGTGGCTTTATCATTACCTCACGTCATTCTCCTAAGAAGTCCACATTTAATTTAACTTGTGAATACTCCAAAGCACTGACAGGAATAATTGAGCAGAGATTAGAAAATACCACCACATGGGCACCCACTGACCGGAAGAATAAGAAGTTTTTCTGTATGCAAACATCAACAGTCAGAGCAAACCTAGATGTAGGAATTTAACTCACAGTCCTGCGCAGACTTGACTCCAGTTCCTCTCTCACCTGAGGATTATGAAGACTATTATTAGTCGCAGTGTCTTCATCTTCCTAAATACACATTGTACCCTGCTCAAATTTGAGGGAGCAAACAGTGAGAGTATGAACAAGTTGCTGCTCATGGATGGAATATTTTCTAGAGAGAGCCTTACTTTAGGAACTTTATGTTATGAGTGGATGGCTGAAAGCAAGGTCACCGCTGAGGTATGGTGGCAACCACTGTAACCCTGTTCTAGCTGCAGAACGAATGGACTTAGCGTGACGGAGAGTTTATTTTTCACTTTTGGCACAGTAAGAACAAGCATGTGGTGAGTTTAGTGCTTTAGTTACAAATGAAGAGTAATTTCCTAAGCAGCTGTAATTAACCTAATACAAAATAATTATATAAACAGGAAAACACTCCAATATATTTAAATTATATCCTCCTCATTGAAAAAAATAATTACAATCATTTAATTATCCTGTCCTTACCTTTTCACACAAAGATTTACACATGTGCTGACCCCTCCCCCTGACACACCTGAAAAATTTAGCATCCTTCCTTTCATCCCAAAATCTGACTTACCATCCAGCAGTGGTCAGGGCAGTTAAGACCTATCAGTGCCAACAAGGCCCTGACCAGCCTCAGCTGGTGCTTCCACCCACACCTTCTGATGGGGATATCATTTAAGCTTGGGCTTAAGTAGACTCATAGAATGGGTTGGAAGGGACCTTAAAGATCATCTAGTCCAACCCCCTGCCATGGGCAGGGACACCTTCCACTAGACCAGGTTGCTCAAAGCCCCATCCAGCTTGGCCTTGGGCACTGCCAGGGATGGGGCAGCCACAGCCTTGCTGGGTGAGCTGTGCCCGTGTCTCACCACCTGCACAGTGAAGAATTTCTTCCTTACGTCTGACCTAAACCTCTCCTCTTCCTGTTTGAAACCATTAACCCCCGACCTATCACTATACTGCCTGATAAAGAGTCCTTCCCCATCTTTCTTATAGGCCCCTTTTAGTACTGAAAGGCCACCCTGGAGCCTTCTCTTCTCCAGGCTGAACAACCCCAGCTCACTCAGCCTGTCCTCACAGCAGAGGGGTTCCAACCCTCAGATCATCTTTGTGGCTTCCTCTGGACCTGCTCCAACAGGTCCCCATCCTTCCTGCACTGGGATGGTGGAGGTGACCTGCAAGTGTCTTTGCTGCTAGTTCTGCCCCTGAATTCTATTCGGGTTTCCTAGATTGACCTTGGAATGGCTTGTTACCTTGTCTTTGCCTGATGGTCACTGGACTGCTGGACCTTTTGCTGTTGCTGCTCTGCTTGCTTTTCTCTGGTATGGTCACACTGTGCCCTGTTGGTGAGGTCTTTGCCTGGCTTGTGTTGAGGTCACCCTCAGCTCCTGGCTTCCTTGTCCTGAGGGAGAGCAGCAAGAGCTGGGTGAGGCTGGTCAGGGCCACCACGGCCCTGTGCACTCAGGCCTCTGATGTTGTTTTGCTCTACAGTATGTTTCCCAAGACAAAGTGCCACCCTCCCCCGGCCATGTTGGCTGTCGGCACCATTTGCTTTAATCAAAAAATAAATACATTTCGGTGTCGCTCATTATGCTAAATGAAAGCAACAGGGTGCTAATGAGCATTGTGAATTAACATGGCAATCAGAGGTATCCTCAAGGTAGCTACATCTATTCTGCATCTTTCTTGGAACACTCCGTAGCATGTACAGATATGACCTCACCTGCTACATTTAATTCGGAAAATAGATTTAGATGTCTAACTTGCGTGGTTTCTTTCTGTAGAATTGTACATTGTGTTAAACTTGCAATTACAAAAGAAAATTGCTAGTTCGGTTTGTGCAAGGGCTTATTCTTAGCCTTCCGTGGACACGACTGGGTTAAGATTTAATGTTTGGGATTTTTTTGAAACTAAAATGTTATTCGCCCGGGCTTTCATCGCAAAGGGTCTTGATAAGAAGGTAGCAAGACCAGCCTGAAACAGCATCACGAAAGATGTGTGCTTAGAGAAGGGGCAATAGGGAAGATGGGAAACCCACCTGTACTTAATGATACTGAGAACATCTTTCAAAATGCCAAGGGGAGGAGGGTAGCCAAAAAAATATTCAATGTCTTTAAAAGTTCACTATAGCAAAGGTTTTTAAAAGACTTAATGCTCTGCTCACTGATCTAATTGCCCCCAAAGAAAGCTTTAAAGGAGATAAATTGCTAAACACTGTCTTGCAGGTGGAGAAACAGAAAAGACAAGCAGCTCCCCAAGGTGCTAACACTGGCCAGCGACAAAGCGAGGAGAAAAAACCAGGAGGATAAAGCTCCTGCTTGAATTTGATTAGTTTGAATTGCAATCTTGGCTCTTGCAACATGTTAATCTATTTAGGCCCAGTAGTTTTGATGTCTGACTTTCTGGCATGAACCAAGAGCCTGCAGACAGCAGTTCCTATTGATTTTGCAGCTTTTCTGGGATTTGGGGGGGGAGTCAACACAGTTCATACATAGCCAGAATTACTGAAGTTCTCTAAACAAAACATCAAATGCACAACTCAGACTGTGTTTGTCTCTTTTTCTTCTGTCTTCCACCTTCACCAGTCCCTGTGGAAGGATACCTATGTGCCAACACCCCCCAAGCTCACCCATCGCTAAAGCCTTCTCCTGCCTCCGGTCATCTGACGGTACTTGCTGTGCAGTGCTAGGCCGTGTCCCCAGGTGATGCTTTGACCAGAAGTGCTGTGTCCCTTGTCTGACACTCCAATCTCTCCTCCAAAGCACGACTGATGAGTCATTTGCCTCCATCCTCTTGTGGCGGTTCTCACACCGTAAGTGCCGGGGGCGGGGGGTGGGGGGCGGGCACGGCCCCGGCCGGGCACTCCCAGGCCTAGCCCGGGCCCCTCAGGCATAAAGGTGCCAGCCTGGGCACACAGCCAGCCCCCAGCAGGCTCACCCTAACCGTGACCAGTGCCCCAAGCGCTA
>NW_010408925.1:15253-17452 GCF_000710305.1 Buceros rhinoceros silvestris | reverse complement strand
AGGACCGCGTTCTGCCTGGCCCGGATCTGAGGTACCCGCTCCGCGTCAGGGAAACCGCTCTGGAAGGGTCCACCGTGCCCTTTCTCGCGAGGGAGGGAAGGTGGCGCATCGCCCCCAGCCCGTCGGGGCACACGGTGGGCCCGGTGCTGCGCTGCCAGTGCGGCTCTGGTTATAAAGAGCTACGAGGGGGCGCTTCTGATTCTTGCTCGCCAAAAGCTAGCGAAAACTGTGGGGCTTTAAAAGTTTCTTCATTTGCAAGCTTAAATTTGGGACTTAGTTCGACGGGTACTTGGCTTTTAATGGGAATCGATTAACTGTCGCTGAAAACATGAGAGGTAAGTGAGCTGCTTAGAGGACCGCCTTAAAAACAGCGGACGTCCCTTTCTGGGAACTTCAGGAAATGCAGCAAAAACGCTTTGGCGAAGTTTGATGCTTCAAGTAACTGTGAAGGAAGTTCGTGTTTATTTGATAAAAAGTGTTGAGATATTTGCCAAATGATGTGGACTATCAAACTTTTGTATTTTACTTAATATACTTGGTTTAGGCAACTCTTAAGAAATGTAATCCTGCTTGTGTAAATAAGTTTATGTGATTACGTACCAAGTTCTTGTGAAGTCTGATTGCAAATTTTACACTATAATTGTTAAGCCAAGGCTTTGTTTCAGAAGCCTTCAAAGTTAGGTGAGCTGCGTGCTGGCTTTAAAAAGCAGTAGGGCTTTTGGAAGCTGATCAAATATTAAGTTTGCAAAATGAAGCTTTTCTGTGTGCCGTGGGAGTGTCTGACTGAAAACCTTTTCCTTTCCTACAATAAATCCAGAGCAGCTTTTTTTTGAGCTTTATCTGCAAACTTTTGGCCTATGCTTCTTCCAAGATCACATGAAAGAACTGTCAGGTGGAAAATTAAAGTTTTGTGTTGACTTTGTGGTTCATACCATTGACAACTTCATTGGACAAAGTTTCTGCTTCATTGGCCTGGACTTGAAACAAAAAAAGTATCAACAGCTTATGTATCCTATTTGTTGTTTTTCTTACAGTGTTACTCATTTGTTTCTTCTTATAAATGATGTTTGAAAGTACTAAGCTTAATTTGTTTTCTTACCTCTGTGATCTTGTACCCAGATTTGTTCTGGAAAGGATGGTCCCTTTCAGTTTCCCTCTGTCAAAGTGTGCACTTTGGGACCCAGTCCCTATGGGTGATGTCATTGGCTCACATATTACCTATTACAGGTATGAATAACCTTTTTTTAAGCAGCTAAAGGTTAAAATTAATTAAGAATTATATGATTCAAAGCCTTACTCTGAGTCTAAGTGTATGACAACGCACAAAGGAAAGAATAACAACTGGTGTGTTCATTATAGGGGTTAGTATATAAATATGTAGGGATTTTCATTGGAAAGATTTGAGTTTCCCTTTCTGTGGTGTAACAGTCAAGTGGGGTGGAGATGCCTCTGTCTAAAGTAACTTATGATTTCTTTCAGTTTCCTTCCCATATGGCAAGGTGTAACAGTAACTGTGTATATGTAGCTTTCTCAAACATGTTTTTCCTGATCTGTAAATATGTGCAGAGGAAAAATATTTTTGATAGATGGATAGCATGCTTCAAATAAAACTTTTTTTGCCTGCTTCAGGAATCTGGATTAAAATGCCAAAAGTGCTGATGCTTTTTTGTTTAGAATAACTCTAGAGGCAAATCTGAAGCACTTGTGAATTTCTAGGACAGGATGTTCCATACCTGACTTGTAAAACAAATGGAGAGTAAGAATTGACCCTTATTATTAAATGTGTATTTTTTATGTAGTTGTTACAAAAATCTTACTGTAGTTACAATAAGCAAGTATATTCATGCATGCAGGTCGGAGGGGCCTCCACTTGACACATAATGTTTGAGTTCATATTAAATCCTTCAATTTTTAACAAAGTCTAAAATAATTACTTTTATTTTTATGGAGGCATTTCACTTAATTAACCATCAGGGTTAACTAACCAGCACCAGTTAATTAACCAGCAGGGCCATCATCACAGTATTCACATAAACCAGTAGCTTCACTTTCAACTTTGACCTCTTTCCAGGTCAGACTCAGATAAGCTATCTCAAGCTAAAATAATGATGTATTTACTGCTCTAGACTCTAAACTTACTACGTTTTTTAAAAATAAATAGCGATTTTATAATTACCTAATCTTTCTCCATATTTGCAT
>NW_010408925.1:792-15122 GCF_000710305.1 Buceros rhinoceros silvestris | reverse complement strand
ATCTTTGAGCTCCGCCTGCTGCTGCTTTAAGCATCCACACTAAATATTACTGTGCTAAAATGAGACAACACCACATCAAAACTAGTTAAGCTTCTTGGACTATTCTACTCTCTGAACTTAGACTTTTTAGAGGTTCTGTGTTATGGTCTTAGAGGTTTCTAACTTCTTCCACCTTCTATTAAAATAACACGGTTGTGTTCACCTCTATTACTTGTGACAATGTTGCCCTTCAGATGCAAAAGTTTTCCCTCTCCTTGTTGCTTATTCTCCACAGAAAAACATTTTTTCTCTCCTTGCTATTTATTTTCCCCAAGTAAAATTGTTTCCCCTTTCATGTTGGTTTGCTGGACTAGTCAAGCTAAAATATTTTTGTTGTGGTCATACAGAGTATTCTGTGGAGCTGCTCCAGTTAAAATGTGGCTTTCTTGAATATGAGTAGATGAGGTGATGCACAGACAGGAGCTAGACATATCATACAGTGTTGTTAATTCTTACCTTTTTGTTGTTTAAGGCTTTGGGCTTTCTTGCTTTCTTTTTAAAGGACAAATAATGTGGAAGATATTGTGATATAGTAATTTTTTTAAAAAGCATTAAAAATAATTTGGGTCTTAAACTTCCTTATTGTCTTTTTTTAGAAATCCAAAGTTATCTATGATGGAAAAAACCTTGCGACTTGCCTATCGCCATGCTAAGCAGAATGAAAAGAAATTATTTTCCTGTTTTTTGCTTGGGACACTTTCAGTAGATGAAGGTAACTTTGAACATCAGGTAGACAGACACTATTGGTTGGTTGAGTAAGCCATTAGCAAGGAGCCTGAGTTGTTGCTCTTGGACTCTAACTTCATTTACTTATTTTAAAGATGGGGAAGGCATAACGCTAACAATAGACCGCTTTGATCCCGGTCGAGAAGTTGCTGGTGGATCGGGCAAAATCCCAACTGCATCTCTTCCTGGAGACTTTTTGATTCCATGTACCATTAATTCCTGGGGACCTTCTTCAGATAATACTATAGTGCACAGTGCTGAAGATATCAGCTTGGCTTTCAAGGTAGGAAGCTCTTGGCGACTTCTGGGACTTTTAAACAATGAACTGTCCTCTAGGCAGGAGATTGGACTATGCACAGGGCTTGATTTCCAACCTCCGTCAGTTTCAAACACAGCAAAGATGTGGCTGAAGAAAGACTGTTTAGTTAGTTATGTGAAAGGAGCTGCTTGAGTGTAGTTGAAAAGTGTGTCGGGAGCCATTAAAATAGGTTAGTCCTCACAGGTGTTTCAGGATCACACAGGCTTTAGTCTTGGACTAAAATCTTGCTGTCTGACTAAAGCTTTTCAGCTGGTCTGACCACCAAAACCAGCAAGAGGACAGTGATTACAGCAAACTTAAACAAGAAAAAACAGCTTTTTCCTTCAAACCTATGATGAATGAGTTGCAGTTAGTAGTTACAGCTGAGGTGTGTTCCTGTCACTTTGGTGCTCTGCCTATATTTATATAGACTATATTTATAGTCTAGTAGTATACCTTCCATACTTGTAAATGTTTGCGTCTAGTGGTTGTTGTGTGTGTTTCATAATACAAATAATGCTTTCTTCACTTCTAAACCTTCTTATGATGGTACATCCAGATGCTAAAATACAAATTTCTTGAATGCGAGTAAGAGAACTTTGACAGATCACCTTGAGCCTTCTAGTGCACTGTTTTATTAATTTTTATACAACTTAAGTAACTCTAGGTTTTTTAATATATCTTAAAGCAATACTAAGATATACATAGCATAATTTCAAGTATATTTTACGTTACTCATTATATTCAGTTGTAGCCATGAGCTTTGGAGACTGGCGTTAATGAGTTTTTATACAGTGCAACAGTATAAAACTGCAACAGTAGCTGTAATGAATTATTTGGGTTTCTAGTGTAATACAACTTGAATCATGGTAGTCATATGAGGAAAACTGAGTGTATTTAACTTTTCTCTTTTTTCCCTACTTCTAGGGTCTGCAGCACAGTCTGTGCAGAAAAGAATCACTGGATCTTTCTAAACTGCTCACTGTTAGAGCTCACATTGTTTTCACAGAAAACCTGGATGATCTACACTTTAATTTTCACTGGGCTTCTATTACCACAGCAAATATCTTGGAATACACCCCTGTGAAGTCTGTCCCAATTATTCCCACAGCCCTAGCAAGAAATTTGAACAGTCCTGTGAATATTGCACAAGTTCAAGGAACTTACAAATGTGGGTGAGTAAAAGGTGATGCTAAAGCTACCAAAGCTGCCTGGCAGTTCGTTGCATTTCCTAAAGCAGGTAGGTAGGTGAGATCTCAGCCAGTGCTTTGCTTTTTAGTAAAATAACTGGCATAAAAATAACATAAATTCTTGAACTTGGAAAACTTTAAAAAGTTATGAACAAGAAACAGAGTGGGGCAAAAATCTTAACTGGTTCAGTAGGAGTTCTTCTTGCTTTTGACTTCAGTTGATCTGAAGGATCTCCAGTAGATGCAGCAGGATCTTCCTGTTGGGATAGGGGACACACCTCCAGTTAACATAATGAATGCAAACAGCATCCAGCTTTTTGAAAAATGTCAGTGCTTGCCCTAGAATGAAAATCAGATGAATGTCAACCAAAGCCTTTTCTGTTAATCATGATTGAAAGATGGTATTGGGGAGTCATCATTCTGACTGATAACTCAGTATCGTAAACCAAAGATAGGTTAGGAAAATTTGAAGCAACCGAATGTCATTTTATTTGGAGAGAAACTTTGTGAGTGCCCCTCTTTAAATTTAACACAACTCACACTTCTGAATTTGTCACAAATACCGTAAAACTATGCCAGTTTTATCGTTGGTAGTTCTTTGATACACAGGGAATTGATGGAAAGCAGAGGAGTTGCCCTAAGTGTGGAGGAAGAATAGTTTTGATTTTTTTTTTTTTCTTACAGTACTTTCCAAACTAGTATTTGTCTCTCAGGATTTTTTTTTTCTGAAAGACTGCTTTCTAAAATACTAAAAAACCTCCAACTTCTGCTTTCTTTCAGCTACCTTACTATGGACCAGACACGAAAACTGCTTCTGCTGCTTGAGACTGATCCCAAGGCTTATGCTCTGCCATTGGTGGGAGTGTAAGTGTTTTCCTCTGTACAGGTTAACACACACATTGATTTGAGCTGTGTTTGAGGGATTCTGTAGTGGACACTTGGTAATGGAGATGTGTCTGATTTTTCTTCTCACTTCTAGTTGGCTGAGTGGATTTACTCATATCTGTAGTCCTCAAGTCTGGGCCTGTTGCTTGAGATATTTATTCAATTCTTCAATTCAAGAAAGGCAAGTCACTCTTATCTGTTAAGCATGAAAGTTATTGGCTGCCTAAAATTGTATTTCACAGAAATGCATGGCAACAAAGGTTGTGCTCAAAGATATTTGTGGGACTTCTGTGATTTATATGTTACAGAGGAGGTAAGGCTGTCTGTTTGAATTGTTCTTTCTGGCTTTGACTGCTGCCTCACCAATTTTCTGTGACTGAAGTGTTAGAAAGCAGGGCTGATATCTCAAGGACAGAAAAGGTTAATATCATTAAGGTCACTGCATTTTAGTTCAAATAAGAAGCAGCAAACAGAAAACAGTAGTTTAAACAGTGGTGGGGATTTGGTTTTGGTTTTGAACTTTCCTTATGGGTATTTTCTTTGACACAAGCTTTCTTCCTGGCTGTGTCTGACCAATGTATTGAAGCATACAGATTTGTGGCTGATAGTGCCTGGTTGTGACTTCCTTCCTAAATATTCTGGTTGTATACTTTTTGCATTCTGATTTTTTTTTCATTGGGATGTTAGTAGAGTCCTCATTTTCCACATTTTTCACTTGTAACATTTGTTAAGTTCTATTTATATGGAAGCTGGAAGGAGTTCAGGTGTTTATAGTTTAAAACTGCTCTTCAGGTAAATTAAACTTTATGCTGTATGCGTAAGAATTTCTTCTGCTTGACTATACTTGCTTTTAAATTATGAAATAAAACGACATTTGGTGAACGGATGTGTCTGTAACTACAGAAGAGACTTTTTTCCCTTAATTTAAATATGCCCAAATATAGATTAGGGCCCAATTAGGTTATTAGATAGACATGTTAGGTGCTTGACTCTCATTAACTTTCACTGATTCCATCTTGAAAGTGGATTAGGCAGATTTGATGAACCATGCAAACAGAATTAACCTCTGCAGACTAACCTCTTAATCTGTGCATCGTACATTTTTAACTCTTAAGCTGTAAGTGTAATATCAAAGTTGTGTGTGAATGAATTTTTCCAAGCATCTTGTTCTTACTACTTTCTCTATCACACGCATTATTTAAAGAAGCACACACACACCAACAACCACATTACAAGTCCTATTGAAAGAAGAAATTCTATAAGTAGTACTGCCTTTCCTTGGAAACACAGACTATTTTCACTGTCATTGGTCTTTCATCTTAAATGTTGACTGTTGTTACTCGCTGTTCTCAACCTGTAGGATAACTGAAACACTAAATGTGTGTATAATACATCTTCAAATGAATTATTAAAAAAAAAATCAAGAATCATGTTTATAGATGTTTTCTTCTATGCTATGATTGAAGTCTTCCAGGGATTCATTTAAAGTACTAAGTGATCCTAAAGGTTTGAACTAGAAAGTAGACAAATTATTCCCATTTCTCTACTTCATTTTGATTCTTGCGTGTGGCATCAGTCCATCTGCTCTCTCTATAGCTCAGTACCACTCAAAATGCAGTGAATCACCAGTTGGCTCAACTATGTGATAGTTTGCTCAGTATATTGAGAGACTAAAGGCCTTCTTCCTGTCTCTTAAAGTTTTTTTTTATGATGTGGTTTTTTTTCTATTGTAGGGTTTTTTCGGAATCTGGGAGTTTTCTTATCGTGCTTTACTCGTTGACACACAAGGAACCAGAGTTTTATGAGTGCGTTCCATGCAGCGGACAGACTGAACTAGGGTTTCAGATCTTAACTTGCAGTGAGACAGTACATCTGTTCAAAGTAAGTGGCTTGGTTTCCTACTCCATTGGGGCACTTAAACTTTACTTTTAGCGTAGATACTTAAAGAAGGGGTCACTATAATATGACCCAAATGAAACTGCAGTGTTTGAAAATGATGTATCTCTATAAAGCAATGTTTTTACAGTGATTACTGTAAGTTTGTCTCTTGAGTTGAGATGATTTTTAAAGCCAGCAACTGCTCTCTCCTCTAATAGCATTAAGAATCTCTTTTAAAATCTACTGTGCTGTGTTGGACTTGGTTAGTGCTCCTTCTTACCAGTGACCTCTTGGTTTTGTGAGCAGAGGTTCTGATTTCCGGTAGCATTTGTTAATCCAGTGTGCTATGTGCCTGCTGGACACAGCTAACAGCCGCTACGGTGATGCATATTGATGCTTTCTGGAGAGCAAAGCTGGGTACTTGTGCTTTGCTTGAAGTTGAATACGAAAGGAAATTCAGTAGTCACTAATCTGCAGATCTCTTGCTGTGCTACATTAACAGAGCAGGACCAATTTTATCTTTGTGCAAAGTAACTCTTTGAAAGAATTTGGTGATGCGTTGACTGGCGGATAACTAATAACAAGGTTTGAGGAAATTCTAGGAAGTCTGAGCTCCTTGTGTTTTCCTAGGCTTCTACAGAATCTGAAGTTGAATTGTTAATTTGCTCGATAAACGCTTTTGCTGTGGCAGAGAAGCAGCTAGTGTAATGACTGCCCTGTGATGCTGACTCTGTCTTTCCAAGTAAATTTTCCTGTCCAGTGCTGCCTTCCACCTTTAGCCTCAGTACAGCCTAGCTTTCTGAAGATGACAAGCCTCTAAGAGGGATGCTCACCTCTGTTGTCTCCAGAACTTGCGCAGCTGTAGTGTGTGAAACAGTATAGGAACAGTTGCTGGTGAAGGCTTGTGGAGGAGTATCTAAGCAGTTGAAGCACGGAAGCATCTGCTTGTGACTATAATTAGGCCAACTAATTTACAGAGTTGCGGGGGAACAGTGTTTAAACAGGAAGGGAAGTTGCCTGCCTCCTTGTAGTGGTGAAAGAATTGAGAATTGAAAGTAGAGGGCAAGCAGCAAATGATCAGATATAAAAATCCTTAAAACTGTTTCTTTGGGAGTATACTTCCTTGGTTAAAAACTGCAAGTTTCATGCTTCACTAATACAGAAAATTTCATTCCAGAATGTTGAACCTTCAGGCAAGAGCCCTATCCAGTTTGAGTTGAGTGCAGAAAACCAAAATGCAGAGACAGAGTTCTTCAGCAGAGTTTGCAAGAAACTTCCTATCAGAAGGTAAATCTTTCCGATGTAATTTTTTATGCAAAAATTAAATATTTATTGGATTTGCTTTTTTGACCTCTGCTGTGCCAGGTGTTTGTTTACTGTGCCTACAGTTATCTTCTTGCATTAAAGTCTGTGTATGTGCTTTGCTTATTCCTAGAGTTAATATCTTCAAGTAAGATGGTTAAGCTGACCATATACCATATAACCAAGTAATTCTACTCTTGATACTGATGGCTCTAACTTATACTGTCTTTCTAAAAAAAAATCTTCTTTACTGATGGAGCTTAGCTCACTGTATTAAGCTTTTTGTGAGAAGTGTCCTTTTGAAGCAAATCTCTGATTGAAATCTAGTTAAGTTTGTAAAAATTTCTTTTTCCTTCCAAATTTTCAGAGCTTCAAGACCTGGATAGGTTGAAACTTGGGATTTTTAAGAACCTGACTTATCTATCAAATTTTTATCAGTGACTATAAGATAGCCTTTATTTTCCTTTAAACAATATTACAATATTATCTTCAATGTAAGACTCCCTAACTTTCTAATATAAATCAGTGCTTTGCTGTTAGAATGTCAGTTAAAAGATGTGCATGTCTGAGGGTTGTGGGGTGGAAGGGTTGCTAGCTTTTCCCCAAAAGCAGCATTTGTATTTTCACTGTTTGATCTTAGAACTGTTTGCTCTGTGAACTCCCTAGCTAACCAGGGAGGAGATGCATAGCAACTGCTTCTTGAAAAACCGCTGCTGATATTGCTCTGTAGATGGCACAGTGAAAAATGTGAAGATTCATATTACTGCTGCCAAATCTGATAAGCAAACACTTCTAATTTGACTGCTGTTGGTTTTAGTCCTTCCCAAGGATGTTCACCCAGCAAGCTGTCAGCAAGCGATCATGACTCTGGTGTAGAAGATGAGGATTTATCCCCTAGACCAATTCCAAGCCCTCACCCAGTGAGTCAACAGGTAACTAAGTGAATAATTATTCTAGGCATCTCAGATATGACACTTAGAGCAGCAAAACTCGTTGTATGGGGACTGGAGAGTATAAAGCTTCTGTCTCAAAAGTGCTAGTGGGGAAAACAGAGCTGAAGAAATGGACAAGTGTCTCAACTCTTGCTCTAGTTAACCTGCCTTTTTTTCCAGGGTTATAGACCCTTCAGTTCTTCTATATGCTACAATTTGGAAACAGATAGAGTAGGTTCTACTTTGGGAATCTTCCTGCTGTTAAATGGAAGAGATGTGGTGTCTGAGGCAAAGACAGAAGCAGCATGTATTGTGTATTTCTGGGTAAATGAAATAGAGGTATCTGCTGCACTGTCCTTTTTAATGCAGTGTATGCAAATATAATGAAATAGCAGTCCTCAGACAGCATAGGTCTAGAAGGATGTGACAGTTGTAAATTATAAAAATCTTCCGTTGCATCTGTCTATTTAAGGGGGAAGGTCCATACTCTCAAATGTGCTCCAGGATGACATGGAGCATTCATTTGGTAGACTATTCATTTGGTGGCTATTATGCTGTATGAAAGATTTTTTGCCTTTGAGAATGATCCTACAGATCTTTCTGCTTTATCTGTATCTGGATTCTCCAATCTTCAGAAAAGTATTCAATGTGTAGTTGGTATGAAGCTAGTAATAGTAATACATTGATTTTAAGATAAAAGATTTTCTCTGAAATTCTGCACAGGAAGAGCTGAAAGACAATGTTTTAAAATTATCTTAAACTTGCTTGTGTAATTGTCCCTTCAGGTTACCAGGATCTTTCCTTCAGTTCCTGAACTGTCACTTGTTTTGGATGGGAGTTTCATAGAATCACAACAATCGACTAATGCTATGGGGACTTCAAATGCTAAAAGTTTACCCTCAGCACTACATCAGCCTATTAAAAAGAAATCGTGCTTGGGATCTACATATTACCCCACCCAGCACTCTGAAGACAAGCAAAACTTTTCTGCTAACAGGGGAGATCCCTCTTTGAGGCAATTACCAAACAATTTAAACCACAAAATTCCGACTTCAAAGCCTTCCAGAGGAAAGCAAGTTCTACTACAGCAACCGTTGCATTGTAAGAAAGCTTGCCCTCAATCAAGGAAAAGTGCTGGATCTTCTCCTTCAACCCCTTGTAGTGGGCCTTCCCGAGATACATCTGTGCACCACCCCAGAAAGCCATCAGAAAGACTTGTATTAAATCCTGATGGTGTTGCACAGCAGGGAGAGCCTTCAATTAGAAGAAAATCAATACCCAGTTCCAAGC
The DNA here is from genome assembly GCF_000710305.1 of Buceros rhinoceros silvestris. NCBI lineage: Eukaryota > Metazoa > Chordata > Aves > Bucerotiformes > Bucerotidae > Buceros > Buceros rhinoceros. The sequence continues at coordinate 6,582 of NW_010408925.1, read as the reverse complement.
AGCTTCGTGCTGTTACACAGCCAGTCCTCCATAACTCTGTTTTTTCACCACAGAGCTGCAGAAGACCATCAGAGCTGCAGGTGCCAGTTCAAGTGCCACTTTGCTGTCCAGCCAGTGTTTGCAACTGTCAGTGTCCTGCTTCTGTCCAATATGATCTAATAAACTCATGGCAAGGAATTGGTAAAATGAACCCCAAACACGGAGCGGATATCCCAGCAGAGGTGGCTCAACAGAATCTATGTTCAGTGCTCCATCAAAATATCATTTGCCCAAGTATTTGCTGCAGTCCAGGATATACCACAAGCAGCCCTTTAAGCACGGGATATCCTGGGAAAATGGGGAATGGTTCTCTCGACAATAGCTTATCACCTAGCATGAGACTGATCTCAAGTGCAAGCCCCTCTAGTCCACAGCTCTGTGCAGCCCACTCACCGTGCCTGCACATGCCTACTCCTAAGGCAGGATCAGATAATGGAATGATGGGATTATCTCCAGATGCATACCGGGTTCTTACAGAGCAAGACAGACAACTGAAACTACTTCAAGCTCAGGTTTGTGGAAATGGCAGCTTTCTCCTCTGCCCTCTTTAGAGATTATGCTTCGGTGGTTTCCTTGCCAAAGAAATCAAATTAACTGTTGTCTATCCTTGTTGGCACAGGAGAGCCTGTCATACCATCTGTGCTTTTGGGGTGGCGGGGAGTCCTAATCAGCTCTGCTAATTGGAGTCCCTTAAAACAAATTGAAACTATTTGACTCCTGATCAGACTTTAGCATTTATCTTTATATTTTCATAACACAAAGGTTTCCCTTTCAGCAGATGGTTTTGTAATGCAAATCACTATGCCTTCTGCATTAATGTTTTCATATATGTGTGTGTGTATATATATGTGTTTGTCTACATTAAAAAAACCCACCTGCATGGGTATAGACTTTGGAATTATTGTACAGGTGGAGTACAGAACGTTCTCATGTGTTGCTTTGCCCACCTTCAAGTGTGCAGCTTCCTGAGCTGTTAAGGCTGCTCCTTGGAAAACTTCAGCTGACTGCAACAGACTGGCAGGATTCATCAGGCGTTTGTTGCTGCACTGGAAAATGGGGCTTTTCTGGTCTCCCTAAGCTTGGTTTTGATACCGGGTTAAATTTCTTCAAAATATTGGTCTCTTGAGTTATACTGCTGGCCCTGTATTTTGCATGGTATGATTTGGGGATGAAGAGACGGAGTTCAAATTTTGCTGCTGGTGATGAATTATAGGAATAGGAAAGTTGCTCACAAATACATACTTTCCCACTTAAACCAGAAAATTTAGACTGAAATATGCTTTATGTATAGTTGCTGTAAGTAAAATCCAGCTCTCAAAGCATGGGTTGTGCGTTAGGGAGGGCAACCTCTTCTTAATGCATAAATGCAGCCTTCACTGTTCAGATATTTCTCCATGGAGCTGTGAACTAACTGGTGATCGTGGATGCAAACAGTAGAATGAAGATTGCCTGGACAACCTTAATGTTATCATTATGTGCTTAGCTTTGTGATTAATACAGAATCAGTTTAGCATGGTGTAGGGACATTCGGCATTTAAATGCTTGGCCAATAAGTCAATAATAGGCTTTGTATATGAATGAAAGGGACAGAGAATACTTCCAGCAAGAGTAGTGTAAATAGGCTTTACTCAAGTTGTTGTGGTGTAGTTCTGCCAGCGAGCTTAAAACCTCTTTGCCAGCTCTGCCAACATCAAAATTGATGTTTTGATTTATGCTGCACACGCTGCTGAGAACTAGAAGGTTATCAGACTTCTGTGGCAATGCAGCCTGGATTTGCATCCAGATCTTAGAGGAGCCTAATTTAGTAACTCATTTTTACCTCTTTATATTTTATTGTACAAATTATAACCTTCTGGTAACTCTTACAGATCCAACGCTTACTGGAAGCACAGAGTGGTCAGGCTTGTTCCTCTGAACCAGCTGCAGCCAGACATGCTCTGCAGCCAGAGAAGCAAGAGGACCTTGTTTCTATGGAAACACCATCCTCGTCAGGTTCCCACACGAGGAAGAGTGTGAGCGTTGCTGTGAGCACAGGTAACGCTTTATTCTTTAAAAGTAGACTGGCATCGGTTTTTTTTCTGGATATTTCTGTGATTTGTTTGGGCATGGAGGGAATATTTTTCAGAAATGCTGAATGTACACACATGTGCATGTAAATACAAAAACCAGCTAAGCTCTCTAGCCCTTGTTTGCAAGCTTAAGCTGAAGCTACTTTTGTCCTTGGACTGCAATGGCAGTGATTGCCATCACTGGAAGAAGTATTTTTCCAGTAGTTTTAGCAAGGTCTTCTATTTTAAATTGTACCCTTGCTGAAAGAGAAAAATCCACTTTTTTTTTATTAATACACTGTTTTGAAAAGTAATAGCTTCTATCCTGTCTGGTGTTCTTCTAAATACATTGATGTTTTTTGTAAGGCATGCACTTACTCACATAGTGAGGAGACTGTATGTGCTTTACTTTTAGCAAGTTAGGCAGTTGTGTCTATAAAGTTACATAGTAATGTATTGGTTCCTGTTAAATCCATGGAAATGTTGTGGTTCGTCTGGAGGAAGTTTTCAAACTGGCTCAAGATCAATGCATTAAAATGCTTTAATACAAGCATTGATTTTTGTCAAGCGTGCTTTGGAAGAAAACAGGTCTTCGATGATGTTTTAGCAACTCTCAGCTGTTCTAAACCCTTAATCACTTTTTAAATAGAGGAAAAAAACCTTGAAAGTGAGGAGCTGATTTCTCTAGCTTTATAAAGCCAAAGGGTCTCAGAAGATAGTAATAACTTTTCTTAAATGGCTGAATCTCTAATTCTATTCTAGGTGCCAGCTTATTTTGGAATACAGCCTCAGAAAAACAAGATGACTCCATACCACAAGGGAAGAAAGAGGATGGAGAGATTTCTAAGGAAGACATAAGTATTGCAATTAATGCTGAACAAGATGCAAGCAATACAAGTATTGCTTCTTCCTTAAAGGTGGTTGACATGCCCAGCTTTGTAGACAGTATTCATCTTGTGGAAGAAGGAACTAATCAGAACCTTCTCCAGTAAGTAACCAGAAATATCTTGCATTCACATAGTAAGCTGAACTGCCTTTCATAAGTTACTGCTTTCAGAATTTCATCTTTTTCAGGAATTATAAATGGTCACCTGACTTCAGTTGTTGCATTCTTTCCCCCCTTTGTTTTTATAATTAGGTTTCAAATTGTACAACTCACCAAAACACAGTTGCCTCTGGAGTCTGCGTTTATCAGCCCTGCACGTTTAGCTAGCCTACCTACCAGCAGCAGTTGGTGGCAAAAGCCTTTCTCTTGGACAAGCACGTACCATGCTGGCAGCGTTCCCTTTCTTACCTTAAATCCCGAGGGGAAAGGGAACACTGCTGTAGGCAGTTTTCCTACAAGTGGCTTTTCCCTGTCAGCATTCAGCATCATCTCAGTTCTGAGGGGCTTAGGACGTGGGGTTCATGATTATATGACTGTTCCCTGATTTTCTCTGTTTTACAGCTGATTACTTTGAGTAGTGAATGCAGGTACCAACTTGGCTGATGTTAAAGAATCTGATGTTAATAATTATAGTGCAATGACTAATCTCAGACTAATGTAGGAAATTATTTAAAAAATTATCTTTATAGTTGTTATTTTTACACAGGGAATAGCTCAACAATTTAGTGCTTTTAATGATCTAGTATCCTCTAAGCATAAAATACCAAAGGAGGGGGAAATACACTTCCAGTTAAATTAGGTTTCTAAAGTAATGATATTGGGAAAAATGATGGTAATTAAGCTATAACTTGAATATTCATAGTCCTTGATTAAAGTATTATCTGCAAACACAATACTGCCACCATGAATGTTACTGATTCGATCAGTCCTTTGAATGTTGTGTTTCAGAGATGCCATCTTATGGTTCTCTTCAACTTAGATTCAGAAGCCTGTAGAATAGCTGTATCAGTATCTTACATTAAGAATGGAGAGCACCACCCAGATGTCTTTGAGAAGGGCAGCATTTTTGGAAATGATGAATAATTGCTAGTGTAACAGTAACTGATAACCTGCATTGACCATCTAGTACATCACGTGATTTCAATCTTATCACTGTCAACACAGGCAACTGATAGTTGAGTTCTGACATTCCCTTATCTTACATATGTCTCCTGAGGAGGAACAGGAAGGGGGAGGAGGGCTGCCAAAGGATCTCCTTGGGATGATAGCGCTATTGATATGTCTGGTCTGAAAAGGTTTATGTGATGCACGTAGCAGCTAGCTGCAGGGGATGCTCAGTATTGCATTGTAATGCCACCACATTTACCCTGTTCATCTGGGAACTTCAGGATGGACTATGGCTTCACTTTCACATCTGCTGTTGAGAAATATTTCAAGGAGGTGTTTGTTCTCGGTTCATGATACTTGATGTGCACTGTGTATGTATGTACTTGAAACAGCGTCGCTGGGAAGTTTTTAAAATGTCTTTAAACTACAACAAGAATCTCTGTTTAAAACAGCTTTTTGAGTAAGTCATGCTTCAGAACATATGGAAGGTAGTTACTCCTAAAGGCTTTTAAGTGTCCATAAAAATGCTGAAAACCTAAGGCAAACTCCAAATTGCTAATAATCTTAAAGCAGGTGAAATTAAAGTCAGAGGCTAGTCCAGATAAGCCATTGCCATTTGGAAATAAACTTTTGCAAAACTAGTCATGCTGTTGAGTTTCACACTGCAGGGTGCATTTCCTCAGTCCTCAGATGACTTTTGAAGGAAAATGACTGCAGAAAGGACCAAAGCTTCCAGCAATGGACAGACCAATAATGTTAGGATCTGTTTCCAACACTTGATTTTTCTCCTCTTCTGGTGGTCATGAAAAGATAAGGTACATGTAGTGATACTTGTGCTTGATCTGTTTCAAGGAAATATCTAGCTATCTCTGTGTTCTTTTTCAGAAGTGGAAATGTTTCCCAAGCACTTGCTCGCGGTTCATCCCTGGAGGAGAGTATTAGCGTGTCTTTACAGAAGGAACCAACAGAGGGAGCCAGCAACCACGCGGTGGTGGCAAGTGAGCGAAGCTCGGAGCCACCCGCCTTGCTGCCTCGGCATCCATCCGAGGATCAGAAGCTTTACCAGGACTTACTGGTAATTCTTGTGGATTTGGTATTTTGCACTGAATGCAGCAATCAAAAGAGCACACTGCTGAAGTTGCAATGTGGTCTTGACGTGAATGAAAACTGTGTGTGGTTTTCAAGTTCACCTGTAATGCTCTGCAGAAAAGGTCCAAGTTTGTGGTTCTTGATTTTTTTTTTTAAGACTTAAGTGGTTATTCTGTACTTATGGAGTACTGTTTAATAAATAATAATTATTTAGTTCAAAGATAATGTCAATTGATAACTTCCTAAATTAGTGCCCTGTAAAACAGCACAGCGTTTTACCTTCAACTCCCTTGAAGGCAGATACTTTAATCTTGAAGATTACCAGTATGTGACATGTTTAAATTCAGAACAGACCTTTACAGAAAGCTTGAAAGATAAGATATTCCAGTGTTTGATTACACTGCTGGGACTTCACGTGATTGCATCTGAACTGAATCTGAATCTGGCTTCTTTGTCAGAATAAGCTGTTAACCCAGGTAGTTGTATTTTAAGTTGCATAGGAATAAACCAGGATTTTGTTTTTTGACAACTCCTGCGTGACACGATGGTTTTGTCCATGTGGTCTCTCCCCTCCTCCCTTTATCTGTAGGGCCAAGTAAACCACCTCTTAAAGTCCTCGGA